>NC_140213.1:27509630-27522130 GCF_951802725.1 Rutilus rutilus
GATGGATGTAACTATTGTGATTCAAAGTTATAGCGCCACCAACTGGCAGCAGGAAGTGTGTCACTTTCAACATGCTTTTGACAAAAGTGGGGGGGTTAGTTTTAACTCCAGTAAAAAAAACTCAGTTCATATATTGATCTCATCGACCCGGACAACTTTCTAATTTAAAGTCATTAGCTCTGACCATCAGGAAGTCAGATATTTTGGTCTGAATGTGGATTTTTTTTGCAAAATCAGCCTCTGAATTTTTAGCCACCTTTATCTAAGTGGTTATTTTATTCCCACCAAACTTTTTCAACATGATAAAAATATATTAATGATGCTAAATTGTGAACGGATAATAAATATCTCAAACGGTTTTGCTATGGCGAGGGATTAAAGTAATGTCAAAAAAGTAAACACTAAAAGGCTCATATATTCTAAAAATGTAATTATACACCATTTATTACTACATAAAAGTATACAAATATCAGAACTTAACTCATTTTATTCTTTTTTTTTTCAATTTAAGAATGAAGTTTAAGTTTAAAAACTGCCAGAATGGTTGTTTAGTCTAAACAATAAATAAATAAAGTCAAACATAGTGCTATACTGCCCTCTTGTGTTCAAAATCAGGTAGGCCTATTATATCTATATAAAAATATACTAGGTATGTGACGGTGAGAATATTTTACCACCGGTTAACTGACGTGTGACACTGCTGGGGGCTTTTTAATCGCTAACTTAAAAACGAAAGTAAAATATGTTCGTCCGCACGGACATTGATAATGGTGCGGAGCAGAGCGAGCGTTTTCAATAAATTCCTATGGAAGGAGGAATGAACTAAGAAACGTTGACTCTGTTCTGCTCGTTCCTCGCTGAGGACGCGCACCATTATGAATGCCTGTGCAGCCGTGAGCATTTTAGTTTCATTTTCGGGGCGGATTGCTTGAATGTATTTAAAAAAAGCACAATGTTGTGTTTTATTGCTACTGTACAAAAATATAAGTTAACACTTTGCAGTTTGAATGATGTTCTGAACAAAATGACAGAGTATGTTTTTATGTGTCCACTGTTCAATCGCGCCCTCGTTTTAGTGATTCCCAAGTTATTTTTTCATTTAAGTTTTTTTCATTGTTCTAATCAGGTCAGGCAAGTAAAATGATCTGTCTTATCCCTTACATTTTTATATAATTATATAAATATATAATACACTACTGTTCAAAAATTTGGCGTCAGTAAGATTTTTAAGCTAAGTTTCTTCTGCTCACCAAGGCTGCATTTGTTTGATTAAAAATACAAACAAAAACAGTAATATTGTAAAATAGTATTCCAATTTAAAACAGCTGCTTTCTATTTTAATATATTTTAAACTGTTATTTATTCCTGTGATCAAAGCTGAGTTTTCAGCATCATTACTCCAGTCGTCACTGTCACATGATCCTTCAGAAATTATTATAATATGATGATTGATGCTCAAGAAACATTCATTATTATTTTAAATGTCGAAAACAGTTATGTACAGTCTTTGATGAATAGAAAGTTCAAAAGAACAGCATTTATCTGAAATCTAAAGCTTTTGTAACATTAAACACTACCGTTCAGAAGTTTGGGGTCAGTAATAATTTTAATTTTATTTTTGGGGGAAATAAATAAATAAATCAATACTTTTATTCATCGAGAATGAGTTAAACTGATAAAAAGTTACAGTACAGACATTTATAATGTTAAAAAAAATTATATTTGAAATAAATGCTGTTCTTTTGAACTTTACATTCATCAACGCATTTTGAAAAAAAATCTGTACACAACTGTTTTCAACATTGAAAATAATAATTAATATTTATTGACCATCAATCATCATATTAGAATGGTTTCTGAAGGATCATGTGACACTGAAGACGGGAGTAATGATGCTGAAAACTCAGCTTTGATCACATAAATTAATTACAGTGTAAAATATTTTAAAATAGTAAACAGCTGTTTTAAATTGGAATAATATTTCACAATATTACTGTTTTTGTTTGTATTTTTAATCAAATAAATGCAGCCTTGGTGAGCAGAAGAGACTTCTCCTAAAAACATTAAAAATCTTCCTTACCCCAAACTTTTGAACGGTATATATATATATATATATATATATATATATATATATATATATATATATATATATAATATAATATATATATATATATATATATATATATTATATATGTTTGTATAATATATATATATATATATATATATATATATATATATATATATATATATATATATATATATATATATTATATATATGTTTGTATAATATATATATATATATATATATATATATATATATATATATATATATAAATATAGCTGCGAGCAGCGATGGAGGGCCAAAGCCGGCGGTACCGCCACCCCGGTGCCTTTAGGTAACTAAAGGCACCGGGGTTGCGGTGCCACCGGCTTGGGCCCGTAATCGCTGCTCGCAGCTATATTTTATTATTATTTTTTTTTCAACCTTTCGGGCACTTTTGGGGCCCTTAACGTGCTCGAAAACTCTTGAAACTTTGCACACGGGTCAGAACCCGTGGCCATTAGGGCCGGGCTGAAGCTGGGACACGGGCGTGGCAGGGAGGCTCGACAGCGCCCCCTGGAACGGGGTCCGAAAACTTGGTCCATAAATCAAACACGCTTGCATGTAATAATATGAAACTCGGTACACATATAGATCTCATCGGGCCGAACAACTTTCGCACTCTAAGTTATTAGCTCTGCCCAACAGGAAGTCAGCTATTATGGGTTGTTTGAAAAACGCATGCTGTGGAATTTAATGTACTCCTCCTAGGGAATTGATCCGATCCACACCAAACTCGGTCAGCATGAAGTCAAGACATTGAGGATGCTAAATTGCGGACGGATTTTTGATATCTCGAACGGTTTGGCCGTGGCGATGAAACGAATTTATAGCGAGAAAAGATAAACAGGAAGTGTATTATAACTTCTGCATACATTGACTGATCTTGATAAAACTTCAGCAGTGTGTTCGTGGTCAGAGGCCGATCACATTGATGTGACTATTGTGAGTCAAAGTTATAGCGCCACCAACTGGCAGCAGGAAGTGTGTCACTTTCAAAATGCTTTGAAATCACCCTCTTATTTTTACCCGATTTGCTTCAAACTTTATGTGTATAATGTAAACACACGGCAGATGTAGACCTGTGAAAGGATTTTTGATATCTTTAATACTGTTGCCATGGCAACGCTTCAAACTTTAATATTCTTTTTTGATGCTTTTGAGACTCTTAACATACTTGAAATTGGATGAAACTCGACAGACACATCACATTTATTAGCCCGTAGACATGTGCAAAGTTTCAGAAACAGGCGTGGTGAGGGGCTCAGTAGCGCCACCTTTAGTCATAAATGGGGCGGTTAGTTTTATCAACAGCAACAAAACTTGGTATGTGTATTGTTCTCATCAAGATGGACAACTTTCTAATTGACATTAACCATCTCCGACCAACAGGAAGAGAGATATTTTGGTTTGAATGTGGATTTTCTGAAGAATTTTCTGTCCCTCTCTCTGTGTCTGTGTGTGTGAGAGGGGAGGGGGGATTTGACTATTGCTTTTATATTGTTAATCAAGGTTTCAGGGGCTTTTGGGGTCCTTAACGTGCTCAAAAACTCTTGAAACTTTGCACACAGGTCAGAACCCACGGCCATCAGGGCCGGGCTGAAGCTGGTACCCGGGCGTGGCTGGGGGGCTCAACAGCGCCCCCTTGAACGGGGTTCTAAAACTTGGTCCATATATCAAACACGCTTGCATGAATTAATATGAAACTCGGTACACATATAGATCTCATCGTGCCGAACAACTTTCCCCTGGTCAAGTTTTACGCCAGCCCAACAGGAAGTCGGCTATTATGGGTTGTTTGGAAAACGCTTGCTGTGGAATGTGAAATACTCCTCCTACAAAATTCACCGTGTCCCCTCCAAACTCGGTGTGCATGTAGTCAAGACTTTGAGGATGCTAAATTGCGGACGGATTTTTGATATCTCGAACGGTTTGGCTATGGCGAGGAATCGAATTTATGGCGAGAAAAGAGAAACACGGAAGTGGAATAACTTCTGCATACATTAACTGATCTTGATGAAACTTCAGCAGTGTGTTCGTGGTAAGAGGCCGATCAGATGGATGTAGCTATTGTGAGTCAAAGTTATAGCGCCACCAACTGGCAGCAGGAAGTGTGTCACTTTCAACATGCTTTTGACAAAAGTGGGGGGGTTACTTTTAACTACAGTAAAGAAAAAATAGTTTCTATATTGTTCTCATCAAGCCGGACAACTTTCTAATTTACATTCAATAGCTCTGGCCATCAGGAAGTCAGATATTTTGGTCTGAATGTGGATTTTTTTGCAAAATCAGCCTCTGAATTTTTAGCCACTCCTCTTAAACTATTTATTTTATTCGTACCAAACTTTTTCAACATGATGAAACTACATTAAATATGCTAAATTGTGAATGGATAATAAATATCTCAAACGGTTTTGCTATGGCGAGGGATTAAAGTAAAAATCTTCTAAAAATGTAATTATATACCATTTATTTCTATATAAAAGTATACAAATATCACAACTAAACCCATTTTATTCTGTTTTTGCAATTCAAGAAGAATGAAAAAGTTAAAAACAGGCTATTTAGTGCTATTTGGTTCAACAAAAAAGCAAACATAGGGCTATACTGCCCTCTTGTGTCCAAAAGGACATCAAAATAGTATATAAAACTTTTTACCAGGTAGGCCAATATTGTATTTAAATATACATTTATTAGGTATGTGTCTGAGGATATTTTCCCACCGGTTAATCGACGTGTGACACGAGTGGGTGCTTTTAAATCGCTAATATAATAGTGAAAGAAAAATAATGATAATGTTGCACACACAAATCACACACATGTGGGAAAGAATGATGCTTTTAAACAACACTAAACCGCCATTAGGTGTCGCCAGGCATCCATCTTAATAAGCGAGTCATTGATTCATTCGTTCAAACGATTCGTTCGAATGAGTCGATCATGATTAAGACAGATGTTTATGGATTGATCATTCAATCTTTGAGTCAACCGATTCGTTAAAAATGCTGAATCGTTCAGTTATGAGAAAACACGTGATACGTGATGGTTCTGCCGGGATCTTTGTTTAACTATTTTCGCTGCTGAAACAGAACAAAAACAGTCAACATTGCATCTATAATGTAAGTGACTTAATTGTAACTGTTTATTAACCTGTTGTATGAAATCTAGGGGTGGGAGAAAAAATTGATTCTTAGATGCATCGCGATGCGGATGTGGACGATTCTGAATCGATTCACAAATGTCAAAAAATCGATTCTCTAAAAAAATATTTTTCTAATAACGTAATATTGACGGAAGGCAAAAGGCGGAACTCTAAGCGGACGTGCGTGCAGTCTGTGGCGCGCACATAACAGAGAAGTTTCTTCTGCTCACCAAGGCTGCATTTATTTGATAAAAAATACAAACAAAAACAGTAATATTGTAAAATAGTATTCCAATTTAAAACAGCTGCTTTCTATTTTAATATATTTTAAACTGTTATTTATTCCTGTGATCAAAGCTGAGTTTTCAGCATCATTACTCCAGTCGTCACTGTCACATGATCCTTCAGAAATTATTCTAATATGATGATTGATACTCAAGAAACATTCATTATTATTTTAAATGTCGAAAACAGTTGTGTACAGTCTTTGATGAATAGAAAGTTCAAAAGAACAGCATTTATCTGAAATATAAAGCTTTTGTAACGTTAAACACGTACCGCTCAAAAGTTTGTGGTTAGTAATAATTAAAATTTTATTTTTGGGGGAAAGAAATAAAATAAATCAGTACTTTTATTTATGAAGGATGAGTTAAACTGATCAACAGTTACAGTAAAGACATTTATAATGTTAAAAATATATATATTTGAAATATATGCTGTTCTTTTGAACTTTACATTCATCAACGCATTTTGAAAAAAAAAAATCTGTTCACAACTGTTTTCAACATTGAAAATAATAATGAATATTTATTGAGCATCAATCATCATATTAGTATGATTTCTGAAGGATCATGTGACTGAAGACTGGAGTAATGATGCTGAAAACTCAACTTTGATCACAGAAATTAATTACTATGAAAAATATTTTAAAATTGAAAACAGCTGTTTTAAATTGGAATAATATTTCACAATATTACTGTTTTTGTTTGTATTTTTAATCAATAAATGCAGCCTTGGTGAGCAGAAGAGACTTCTCCTAAAAACATTAAAAATCTTACTGACCCCAAACTTTTGAACAATAATATATATATATATATATATATATATATACACATATATATGTATGTGTGTGTATGTATGTATGTATATATATATATATATATATATATATATATATATATATATATATATAGCTGGAGTAATGATGCTGAAAACTGTTTTCAGCATCATTATAGCTGCGAGCAGCGATGGAGGGCCAAAGCCGGCGGTACCGCCACCCCGGTGCCTTTAGGTAACTAAAGGCACCGGGGTTGCGGTGCCACCGGCTTGGGCCCGTAATCGCTGCTCGCAGCTATATTTATTATTATTATTATTATTGTTCAAGGGTTCGGGGGCTTTTGGGGCCTTTAACGTGCTCAAAAACTCATGAAACTTTGCACACAGGTCAGAAGCTGCGGCCATTAGGGCCGGGCTGAAGATGGTACCTGGGCGTGGCAGGGGGGCTCGACAGCGCCCCCTTGAATGGGGTCCGAGTGCGGTCCGAAAACTTGGTCCATATACCAAACACTCTTGCATGAATTAATATGAAACTCGGTACACATATAGATCTTATTGGGCTGAACAACTTTCGTGCTCTAAGTTTTACGCCAGCCCAACAGGAAGTCGGCTATTATGGGTTGTTTGAAAAACGCATGCTGTGGAATTTGATGTACTCCTCCTAGGAAATTCATCCATTCGCCTCAAAACTCGGTGTGCATGTAGTCAAGACATTGAGGATTATAAATTGCGGACGGATTTTTGATATCTCGAACGGTTTGGCCAAGGCGAGGAAACGAATTTATGGCGAATAATGGGACACAGGAAGTGTATTATAAATTCTGCATACATTGACTGATCTTGATAAAACTTCAGCAGTGTGTTCGTGGTCAGAGGCCGATCACATTGATGTGACTATTGTGAGTCAAAGTTATAGCGCCACCAACTGGCAGCAGGAAGTGTGTCACTTTCAAAATGCTTTGAAATCACCCTCTTATTTTTACCCGATTTGCTTCAAACTTTATGTGTATAATGTAAACACACGGCAGATGTAGACCTGTGAAAGAATTTTTGATATCTTTAATACTGTTGCCATGGCAACGCTTCAAACTTTAATATTCTTTTTTGATGCTTTTGAGACTCTTAACATACTTGAAATTGGATGAAACTCGACAGACACATCACATTTATTAGCCCGTAGACATGTGCAAAGTTTCAGAAACGGGCGTGGTGAGGGGCTCAGTAGCGCCACCTTTAGTCATAAATGGGGCGGTTAGTTTTATCAACAGCAACAAAACTTGGTATGTGTATTGTTCTCATCAAGACGGACAACTTTCTAATTGACATTAACCATCTCCGACCAACAGGAAGAGAGATATTTTGGTTTGAATGTGGATTTTCTGAAGAATTTTCTCTCCCTCTCTCTGTGTGTGTGTGAGGGGAGGGGGGATTTGACTATTGCTTTTATATTGTTAATCAAGGTTTCAGGGGCTTTGGGGTCCTTAACGTGCTCAAAAACTCTTGAAACTTTGCACACAGGTCAGAACCCAAGGCCATCAGGGCCGGGCTGAAGCTGGTACCCGGGCGTGGCTGGGGGGCTCAACAGCGCCCCCTTGAACGGGGTTCTAAAACTTGATCCATATATCAAACACGCTCGCATGAATTAATATGAAACTCGGTACACATATAGATCTCATCGGGCCGAACAACTTTACCCCGGTCAAGTTTTACGCCAGCCCAACAGGAAGTCGGCTATTATGGGTTGTTTGGAAAACGCTTGCTGTGGAATGTGAAATACTCCTCCTAGAAAATTCACCGTGTCCCCTTCAAACTCAGTGTGCATGTAGTCAAGACTTTGAGGATGCTAAATTGCGGACGGATTTTTGATATCTCGAACGGTTTGGCTGTGGCGAGGAATCGAATTTATGGCGAGAAAAGAGAAACACGGAAGTGGAATAACTTCTGCATACATTAACTGATCTTGATGAAACTTCAGCAGTGTGTTCGTGGTAAGAGGCCGATCAGATGGATGTAGCTATTGTGAGTCAAAGTTATAGCGCCACCAACTGGCAGCAGGAAGTGTGTCACTTTCAACATGCTTTTGACAAAAGTGGGGGGGTTACTTTTAACTACAGTAAAGAAAAAATAGTTTCTATATTGTACTCATCAAGCCGGACAACTTTCTAATTTACATTCAATAGCTCTGGCCATCAGGAAGTCAGATATTTTGGTCTGAATGTGAATTTTTTTGCAAAATCAGCCTCTGAATTTTTAGCCACTCCTCTTAAACTATTTATTTTATTCGTACCAAACTTTTTCAACATGATGAAACTACATTAATCCCTCGCCATAGCAAAACCGTTTGAGATATTTATTATCCATTCACAATTTAGCATATTTAAAGTAAAAATCTTCTAAAAATGTAATTATATACCATTTATTTCTATATAAAAGTATACAAATATCACAACTAAACCCATTTTATTCTGTTTTTGCAATTCAAGAAGAATGAAAAAGTTAAAAACAGGCTATTTAGTGCTATTTGGTTCAACAAAAAAGCAAACATAGGGCTATACTGCCCTCTTGTGTCCAAAAGGACATCAAAATAGTATATAAAACTTTTTACCAGGTAGGCCAATATTGTATTTAAATATACATTTATTAGGTATGTGTCTGAGGATATTTTCCCACCGGTTAATCGACGTGTGACACGAGTGGGTGCTTTTAAATCGCTAATATAATAGTGAAAGAAAAATAATGATAATGTTGCACACACAAATCATACACATGTGGGAAAGAATGATGCTTTTAAACAACACTAAACCGCCATTAGGTGTCGCCAGGCATCCATCTTAATAAGCGAGTCATTGATTCGTTCGTTCAAACGATTCGTTCGAATGAGTCGATCATGATTAAGACAGATGTTTATGGATTGATCATTCAATCTTTGAGTCAACCGATTCGTTAAAAATGCTGAATCGTTCAGTTATGAGAAAACACGTGATGCGTGATGGTTCTGCCGTGATCTTTGTTTAACTATTTTCGCTGCTGAAACAGAACAAAAACAGTCAACATTGCATCTAAAATGTAAGTGACTTAATTGTAACTGTTTATTATCCTGTTGTATGAAATCTAGGGGTGGGAGAAAAAATTGATTCTTAGATGCATCGCGATGCGGACGTGGACGATTCTGAATCGATTCACAAATGTCAAAAAATCCATTCTCTAAAAAAATATTTTTTCTAATAACGTAATATTGACGGAAGGCAAAAGGCGGAACTCTAAGCGGACGTGCGTGCAGTCTGTGGCGCGCACATAACAGAGAAGTTTCTTCTGCTCACCAAGGCTGCATTTATTTGATTAAAAATACAAACAAAAACAGTAATATTGTAAAATATTATTCCAATTTAAAACAGCTGCTTTCTATTTTAATATATTTTAAACTGTTATTTATTCCTGTGATCAAAGCTGAGTTTTCAGCATCATTACTCCAGTCGTCACTGTCACATGATCCTTCAGAAATTATTCTTATATGATGATTGATACTCAAGAAACATTCATTATTATTTTAAATGTCGAAAACAGTTGTGTACAGTCTTTGATGAATAGAAAGTTCAAAAGAACAGCATTTATCTGAAATCTAAAGCTTTTGTAACGTTAAACACTACCGCTCAAAAGTTTTGGGTTAGTAATAATTACAATTTTATTTTTGGGGGAAAAAAATAAAATAAATCAGTACTTTTATTTATGAAGGATGAGTTAAACTGATCAACAGTTACAGTAAAGACATTTATAATGTTAAAAATATATATATTTGAAATATATGCTGTTCTTTTGAACTTTACATTCATCAAAGCATTTTGAAAAAAAAAAATCTGTACACAACTGTTTTCAACATTGAAAATAATAATGAATATTTATTGAGCATCAATCATCATATTAGTATGATTTCTGAAGGATCATGTGACACTGAAGACTGGAGTAATGATGCTGAAAACTCAACTTTGATCACAGAAATGAATTACTATGTAAAATATTTTAAAATTGAAAACAGCTGTTTTAAATTGGAATAATATTTCACAATATTACTGTTTTTGTTTGTATTTTTAATCAATAAATGCAGCCTTGGTGAGCAGAAGAGACTTCTCCTAAAAACATTAAAAATCTTACTGACCCCGAACTTTTGAACAATAATATATATATATATATATATATATATATATATATATATACATATATATGTATGTGTGTGTATGTATGTATATATATATATATATATATATATATATATATATACATATACATATATATGTATGTGTGTGTATGTATGTATGTATATATATATATATATATAAATATAGCTGCGAGCAGCGATGGAGGGCCAAAGCCGGCGGTACCGCCACCCCGGTGCCTTTAGGTAACTAAAGGCACCGGGGTTGCGGTGCCACCGGCTTGGGCCCGTAATCGCTGCTCGCAGCTATATTTTATTATTATTATTATTATTTTGTCAACCTTTTGGGCACTTTTGGGGCCCTTAACATGCTCAAAAACTCTTGAAATTTTGCACACACATCAGAACCTGCAGCCATCAGGGCCGGACTGAAGCTGGTACCCGGGCGTGGCACGGGGGCTCGACAGCGCCCCCTGGAATGGTGTCCGAAAACTTGGTCTATAAATCAAACACGCTTGCATATAATAATATGAAACTCAGTACACATATAGATCTCATCGGGCCGAACAACTTTCGTGCTCTAAGTTTTACACCAGCCCAACAGGAAGTCAACTATTATGGGTTGTTTGAAAAACGCATCCTCTGGAATTTGAAATACTCCTCCTAGAATATTCGTCCAATCACAACCAAACTCGGTGTGCATGAAGTCAAGACATTGAGGATGCTAAATTGCGGACGGATTTTTGATATCTCGAACGGTTTGGCTGTGGCGAGGAAACGAATTTATGGCGAATAATGGTACACAGGAAGTGTGTTATAACTTCTGCATACATTAACTGATCTTGATGAAACTTTCGCAGTGTGTTTGTTGTAAGAGGCCGATCACAAGGATGTGACTATTGTGAGTCAAAGTTATAGCGCCACCAACTGGCAGCAGGAAGTGTGTCCCTTTCAAAATGCTTTGAAGTCACCCTCTTAATTTTACCCGATTTGCTTCAAACTTTATGTGTATAATGTAAACACACGGCAGATGTAGACCTGTGAAAGGATTATTGATATCTTAGATACTGTTGCCGTGGCAACGCATCAAATTTTAATATTCTTTTCGGATGCGTTTGAGACTCTTAACATGCTTGAAATTGGATGAAACTCGACAGACACATAACACTTATTAGCCAGTAGACACGTGAAAAGTTTCAGAAACGGGCGTGGCAGGGGGGCTCAACAGCGCCCTCTTGAACAGGGTCTGAAAACTTGGTCCATATATCAAATACGCTTGCATGAATTAATATGAAACTTGGTACACATATAGATTTCATGGGGCCGAACAACTTTCCCTCTGTCAAGTTTCACGCCAGCCCAACAGGAAGTCGGCTATTATGGGTTGTTTGGAAAACGCTTGCTGTGGAATGTGATGTACTCCTCCTAGAGAATTCATTCAATCACCTCCAAACTCAGTCAGCATGAAGTCAAGACATTGAGGATGCTAAATTGCGAACAGATTTTTGATATCTCGAACGGTTTGGCTGTGGCGAGGAATCGAATTTATGGCGAGAAAAGAGAAACACGAAGTGGAATAACTTCTGCATACATTAACTGATCTTGATGAAACTTCAGCAGTGTGTTCGTGGTAAGAGGCCGATCAGATCGATGTAGCTATTGTGAGTCAAAGTTATAGCGCCACCAACTGGCAGCAGGAAGTGTGTCACTTTCAACATGCTTTTGACAAAAGTGGGGGGGTTAGTTTTAACTACAGTAAAGAAAAAATAGTTTGTATATTGTTCTCATCAAGCCGGACAACTTTCTAATTTACATTCAATAGCTCTGGCCATCAGGAAGTCAGATATTTTGGTCTGAATGTGATTTTTTTTGCTAAATCAGCCTCTGAATTTTTAGCCACTCCTCTTAAACTATTTATTTTATTCGTACCAAACTTTTTCAACATGATGAAACTACATTAAATATGCTAAATTGTGAATGGATAATAAATATCTTAAACGGTTTTGCTATGGCGAGGGATTAAAGTAATGTCCAAAAAGGAAACACTAAAA
>NC_140213.1:27527130-27579630 GCF_951802725.1 Rutilus rutilus
ACATAACAGAGAAGTTTCTTCTGCTCACCAAGGCTGCATTTATTTGATTAAAAATACAAACAAAAACAGTAATATTGTAAAATATTATTCCAATTTAAAACAGCTGCTTTCTATTTTAATATATTTTAAACTGTTATTTATTCCTGTGATCAAAGCTGAGTTTTCAGCATCATTACTCCAGTCGTCACTGTCACATGATCCTTCAGAAATTATTCTTATATGATGATTGATACTCAAGAAACATTCATTATTGTTCAGATTCAAGATGAATGGCGTGCTCAATTCCTTTTAAGTTTGATTTGGGTGCTCTTCGGTCCAAGGTGGAACATCTTGAGAGGCAGTGTAGAGAAAAACTCTGGTAACCGAGGCACTCCTTAATTAAAATGTCTTTATTGTAAGAATGACATGTCCTAAATGGACAACTTTAAAATGCCCACACGTAGCGGCATGGGGCCTTCTTCAGGGCAAACATTCATTATTATTTTAAATGTCGAAAACAGTTGTGTACAGTCTTTGATGAATAGAAAGTTCAAAAGAACAGCATTTATCTGAAATCTAAAGCTTTTGTAACGTTAAACACTACCGCTCAAAAGTTTTGGGTTAGTAATAATTACAATTTTATTTTTGGGGGAAAGAAATAAAATAAATCAGTACTTTTATTTATGAAGGATGAGTTAAACTGATCAACAGTTACAGTAAAGACATTTATAATGTTAAAAAAATATATATTTGAAATATATGCTGTTCTTTTGAACTTTACATTCATCAAAGCATTTTGAAAAAAAAAAATCTGTACACAACTGTTTTCAACATTGAAAATAATAATGAATATTTATTGAGCATCAATCATCATATTAGTATGATTTCTGAAGGATCATGTGACACTGAAGACTGGAGTAATGATGCTGAAAACTCAACTTTGATCACAGAAATGAATTACTATGTAAAATATTTTAAAATTGAAAACAGCTGTTTTAAATTGGAATAATATTGCACAATATTACTGTTTTTGTTTGTATTTTTAATCAATAAATGCAGCCTTGGTGAGCAGAAGAGACTTCTCCTAAAAACATTAAAAATCTTACTGACCCCGAACTTTTGAACAATAATATATATATATATATACATATATATATGTATGTGTGTGTATGTGTATATATATATATATATATATATATATATATACATATACATATATATGTATGTGTGTGTATGTATGTATGTATATATATATATATATATATATATATATATATATATATAAATATAGCTGCGAGCAGCGATGGAGGGCCAAAGCCGGCGGTACCGCCACCCCGGTGCCTTTAGGTAACTAAAGGCACCGGGGCTGCGGTGCCACCGGCTTGGGCCCGTAATCGCTGCTCGCAGCTATATTTATTAGGGCCCAAGCCCTGAAAGGGCGAAGGCCCTATTGTTTTCGTTAGGATTATTAGGGCCCAAGCCCTGAAAGGGCGAAGGCCCTATTGTTTTCGTTAGGATTATTATTAGGGCCCAAGCCCTGAAAGGGCGAAGGCCCTATTGTTTCCGGTAGGATTATTAGGGCCCAAGCCCTGAAGGGGCGAAGGCCCTATTGTTTTCGTTAGGATTATTATTAGGGCCCAAGCCCTGAAAGGGCGCAGAGCCCTATTGTTCTTCTAAGGATTATTTATTATTATTTTTTATCAACCTTTCGGGCACTTTTGGGGCCCTTAACGTGCTCGAAAACTCTTGAAACTTTGCACATGGGTCAGAACCCGCGGCCATTATGGCCGGGCTGAAGCTGGGACACGGGCGTGGCAGGGAGGCTCGACAGCGCCCCCTGGAACGGGGTCCGAAAACTTGGTCCATAAATCAAACACGCTTGCATGTAATAATATGAAACTCGGTACACATATAGATCTCATCGGGCCAAACAACTTTCGTACTTCTACTTTTTACGCCAGCCCAACAGGAAGTCGGCTATTATGGGTTGTTTGGAAACGCATGCTGTGGAATTTAATGTACTCCTCCTAGGGAATTCATCCATTCGCCTCCAAACTCAGTCAGCATGAAGTCAAGACATTGAGGATGCTAAATTGCGGACGGATTTTTGATATCTCGAACGGTTTGGCTGTGGCGAGGACACGAATTTATGGCGAATAATGGAAACAGGAAGTGTGTTATATCTTCTGCATACATTAACTGATCTTGATTACACTTCAGCAGTGTGTTCGTTGTAAGAGGCCGATCACATGGATGTGACTATTGTGAGTCAAAGTTATAGCGCCACCAACTGGCAGCAGGAAGTGTGTCCCTTTCAAAATGCTTTGAAATCACCCTCTTATTTTTACCCGATTTGCTTCAAACTTTATGTGTATAATGTAAACACACGGCAGATGTAGACCTGTGAAAGGATTTTTGATATCTTTAATACTGTTGCCATGGCAACGCTTCAAACTTTAATATTCTTTTTTGATGCTTTTGAGACTCTTAACATACTTGAAATTGGATGAAACTCGACAGACACATCACATTTATTAGCCAGTAGACATGTGCAAAGTTTCAGAAACGGGCGTGGTGAGGGGCTCAGTAGCGCCACCTTTAGTCATAAGTGGGGGGGTTAGTTTTATCAACAGCAACAAAACTTGGTATGTGTATTGTTCTCATCAAGACGGACAACTTTCTAATTTACATGAACTATCTCTGACCAACAGGAAGAGAGATATTTTGGTTTGAATGTGGATTTTCTGAAGAATTTTCTCTCCCTCTCTCTGTGTCTCTGTGTGTGTGAGGGGAGGGGGGGATTTGACTATTGCTTTTATATTGTTAATCAAGGTTTCAGGGGCTTTTGGGGTCCTTAACGTACTCAAAAACTCTTGTAACTTTGCACACAAGTCAGAACCCCCTGCCATCAGGGACGGGCTGAAGCTGGGACCTGGGCGTGGCAGGGGGGCTCAACAGCGCCCCCTTGAACGGGGGTCCCAAAACTTGGTCCATAGATCAAACACGCTTGCATTAATTAATATGAAACTCGGTACACATATAGATCTCATCGGGCCGAACAACTTTCCCCTGGTCAAGTTTTACGCCAGCCCAACAGGAAGTCGGCTATTATGGGTTGTTTGGAAAACGCTTGCTGTGGAATGCGAAGTACTCCTCCTAGAGAATTCATCCAATCCCCACCAAACTCGGTGTGCATGAAGTCAAGACATTGAGGATTCTAAATTGCGGACGGATTTTTGATATCTCGAACGGTTTGGCCGTGGCGAGGAAACTAATTTATGGCGAGAAAAGAGAAACACGAAGTGGTATAACTTCTGCATACATTAACTGATCTTGATGAAACTTCACCAGTGTGTTCGTGGTAAGAGGCCGATCAGATGGATGTAACTATTGTGAGTCAAAGTTATAGCGCCACCAACTGGCAGCAGGAAGTGTGTCACTTTCAAAATGCTTTTGACAAAAGTGGGGGGGTTAGTTTTACCCACAGTTACAAAAATCAGTACGTACATTGGTCTCATCGAGCCGGACAACTTTCTAATATACAGTTATTAGCTTCGACCAATAGGAAGTCAGATATTTTGGTTTGAATGTGGATTTATTTGCAAATTCAGCCTCTGCTTTTTACCCACTCCTGCTAAGTGTTTTTTTTTTTATTCACACCAAACTTTTTTTACACGATGAAAATACATTAAAGATGCTAAATTGTGAACGGATATTAAATATTTCAAACGGTTTTGACATGGCGAGGGATTAAAATAATGTCAAAAAAGGAATCAGAAAACATCTCATATCTTCTTAAAATTTAATTATACACCATTTATTTTTATATAAAATTATACAAATATCAGAACTAAACCGAAACAGAACTAGTTTTGGGTTTATTCAGTTTTTTTCAATTCAAGAATTATGTACAAGTTTAAAATCAGCCAGAATGCGCTATTTAGTAAAAAAAAAGTCACACATAGGGCTATACTGCCCTCTTGTGTTCAAAATCAGGTAGGCCCATTGTATATTGTATTTATATATAAATATATTAGCGATGTGACTGAGAATTTTTTCCCACTGGTTAATCGATATGTGACACCGCGGTGGGGGCTTTTAAATCGCTAACTTAAAGGGATACTCCACTTTAAATTGAAAATTCTGTCATCATATACTCACCCTCATGTTGTTTCAATCCTTTATGAATTTCTTTCTTCTGCTGAACAGAAAGGAAGATATTTAGAAGAATGTCAGTAACCGGACAATTTCTGGTCTCATTGACTTCCATAGTATACATTTTTTCCTACTATGGAAGTCAATGGGATCAGAAACTGTCTGGTTACTGACATTCTTCTAAATATCTTCCTTTCTGTTCAGCAGAAGAAAGAAAATTCATAAAGGATTAAAACAACATGAGGGTGAGTATATGATGACAGAATTTTCATTTTAAAGTGGCGTATCCCTTTAAAAGCGAAAGTGAAATACGGTCGTCCAGTAGGAATGAACTAAAAAACATTCACTCTGTTCTGCTCGTTCCTCGCTGTAGACGCGTTATTGCCCATGCAGCCGTGAGCATTTTAGTTTCATTTAAAAAATAGCGCCATTTCGGGGGTGGGATTGCTTGAATGTTTTTTTACAAAAGCACAATGTTGTGTTTTATTGCGAGTGTACATAAATATAAGTAAACACATTGCAGTTTAAATGATGTCCTGTATGAACAAACCGACGGAGTAGCCTATGTTTTTATGTTTCCACTGTTCGATCGCGCCCACGCCTCACACACACACACACACACACTGTGCATTCCAGCATTGCAATCTTGACATCGCAGCCGGTTCATTACAGCCGTAATAAAATATAATAATAAATATAAATAGTCAACCTATTTGCAGCAAATGATAGTAGATTTTAGATCAATATATTTGTTTTAATTACAATTTTAATTAACACTAACTTTATTCTCATCTGAATTATAAATAATTTATTTCTGTATAAAATAATACTACCATTAAAAAATACATTTGATTGTCTTTTTTAATCAATGGAGAATGTGTGACTTAAAAATAAACAGATTAGTGCTCGGTTTGAGGACAAGAAATGAAAACCAATGCAATATGATGAATGTCCAAAAACGTTCGCTCTTCTCTGCCCATTCCTCGCCTCGCCATATATATATATATATATATATTTATATTTATTTATTTTTTGTTACATATATATAATGTATATATATATATATTTTTTTTTGTTACATTTATATATATATATATATATATATATATATATATATATATATATATATATAAATATAGCTGCGAGCAGCGATGGAGGGCCCAAGCCGGTGACACCGCCACCCCGGTGGCTTTAGTGTAACTAAAGGCACCAGGGTGGCGGTGCCACCGGCTTGGGCCCGCCATCGCTGCTCGCAGCTATATTTATTATTATTGTTGTTCAAGGGTTCGGGGGCTTTTGGGGCCTTTAACGTGCTCAAAAACTCATGAAACTTTGCACGCAGGTCAGAACCCGCGGCCATTAGGCCCGGGCTGAAGCTGGTACCCGAGCGTGGCAGGGGGGCTCAACAGCGCCCCCTAGAACACAATCTTAAATCTTGGACACATACAAGAACGTATTAGTATGAAACTCGGTACACATATAGATCTCATCGGGCCGAACAACTTTCGCACTCTAAGTTATTAGCTCTGCCCAACAGGAAGTCAGCTATTATGGGTTGTTTGAAAAATGCATGCTGTGGAATTTAATGTACTCCTCCTAGGGAATTGATCCGATCCACACCAAACTTGGTCAGCATGAAGTCAAGACATTGAGGATGGTAAATTGCGGACGGATTTTTGATATCTCGAACGGTTTGGCCGTGGCGATGAAACGAATTTATAGCGAGAAAAGATAAACAGGAAGTGTGTTATAACTTCTGCATACATTAACTGATCTTGATGAAACTTCCGCAGTGTGTTCGTTGTAAGAGGCCGATCACATGGATGTGACTATTGTGAGTCAAAGTTATAGCGCCACCAACTGGCAGCAGGAAGTGTGTCACTTTCAAAATGCTTTGAAATCACCCTCTTATTTTTACCCGATTTGCTTCAAACTTTATGTGTATAATGTAGACACACGGCAGATGTAGACCTGTGAAAGGTTTATTGATATCTTAAATACTGTTGCCGTGGCAACGCATCAAACTTTAATATTCTTTTCAGATGCTTTTGAGACTCTTAACATACTTGAAATTGGATGAAACTCGACAGACACATCACATTTATTAGCCGGTAGACATGTGCAAAGTTTCAGAAACGGGCGTGGTGAGGGGCTCAGTAGCGCCACCTTTAGTCAAAAATGGGGGCTTAGTTTTAAGTAGAGTCACAAAAATCGTTATGTATATTGTTCTCATCAAGCCGGACAACTTTCTAATTTAGAGTCATAAGCTGTGACCAACAGGAAGTGAGATATTTTGGTTTGAATGTGATTTTTTGTAGAATTCTCTCCCTCTCTCTCTCTGCCTCTGCGTCTCTGTGTGTGTGAGGGGTGGGGGGATTTGTCTTTTGAGTGAGATTTGTTTAAAATTCCTGTTTTTCAAGGTTTCAGGGGCTTTTGGGGCCTTTAACGTGCTCAAAAACTCTTGAAACTTTGCACACAGGTCAGAACCCGCGGCCATCAGGGCCGGGCTGAAGCTGGTACCCGGGCGTGGCAGGGGGGCTCAACAGCGCCCCCTGGAACGGGATTTGAACACTTGTCCATAAATCAAACACACTTGCATGTAATGATATGAAACTCGGTACACATATAGATCACATTGGGCTGAACAACTTTCGTGCTCTAAGTTTTACGCCAGCCCAACAGGAAGTCGGCAATAATGGGTTGTTTGGAGAACGCTTGCTGTGGAATGCGAAGTACTCCTCCTAGAGAATTCATCCAATCCCCACCAAACTCGGTGTGCATGAAGTCAAGACATTGAGGATTCTAAATTGCGGACGGATTTTTGATATCTCGAACGGTTTGGCCGTGGCGAGGAAACGAATTTATGGCGAGAAAAGAGAAACACGAAGTGGTATAACTTCTGCATACATTAACGGATCTTGATGAAACTTCACCAGTGTGTTCGTGGTAAGAGGCCGATCACATGGATGTGACTATTGTGAGTCAAAGTTATAGCGCCACCAACTGGCAGCAGGAAGTGTGTCACTTTCAAAATGCTTTTGACAAAAGTGGGGGGGTTAGTTTTACCCACAGTTTTAAAAATCAGTACGTACATTGGTCTCATTGAGCCGGACAACTTTCTAATATACAGTTATTAGCTTCGACCAATAGGAAGTCAGATATTTTGGTTTGAATGTGGATTTATTTGCAAATTCAGCCTCTGCTTTTTACCCACTCCTGCTAAGTGTTTTTTTTTATTCACACCAAACTTTTTTAACACGATGAAAATACATTAAAGATGCTAAATTGTGAACGGATATTAAATATTTAAAATGGTTTTGACATGGCGAGGGATTAAAATAATGTCAAAAAAGGAATCAGAAAACATCTCATATCTTCTTAAAATTTAATTATACACCATTTATTTTTATATAAAATTATACAAATATCAGAACTAAACCGAAACAGAACTAGTTTTGGGTTTATTCATTTTTTTTCAATTCAAGAATTATGTACAAGTTTAAAATCAGCCAGAATGCGCTATTTAGTAAAAAAAAAAAGTCATACATAGGGCTATACTGCCCTCTTGTGTTCAAAATCAGGTAGGCCCATTGTATATTGTATTTATATATAAATATAATAGCGATGTGACTGAGAATTTTTTCCCACTGGTTAATTGATGTGTGACACCGCGGCGGGGGCTTTTAAATCGCTAACTTAAAGGGATACTCCACTTTAAATGGAAAATTCTGTCATCATATACTCACCCTCATGTTGTTTCAATCCTTTATTAATTTCTTTCTTCTGCTGAACAGAAAGGAAGATATTTAGAAGAATGTCAGTAACCAGACAGTTTCTGGTCTCATTGACTTCCATAGTATACATTTTTTTCCTACTATGGAAGTCAATGGGATCAGAAACTGTCTGGTTACTGACATTCTCCTAAATATCTTCCTTTCTGTTCAGCAGAAGAAAGAAATTCATAAAGGATTAAAACAACATGAGGGTGAGAATATGGTGACAGAATTTTCATTTTAAAGTGGAGTATCCCTTTAAAAGCGAAAGTGAAATACGGTCGTCCAGTAGTAATGAACTAAAAAACATTCACTCTGTTCTGCTCGTTTCTCGCTGTAGACGCGTTATTGCCCATGCAGCCGTGAGCATTTTAGTTTCATTTAAAGGAGTCATAACCTGCAATTTTCACTTTTCCACGAGAATCAATGTATGTTATGATCGACTAACGATTATACACTGGCCGGGAAGCCGATATTTAAAAGTGAAGCGTTTGTTTACCTCAGGGTAAATAAACCAGCGCGCGTGCACGCCCACTCAAATACGAGATTTTGATTTCAGCTCCCTCTTGACGTCATGAGGTAGTAGGATATACCATATATGGACACCGCAGCAGGAAACCCCCCCTTCCCCTCTCCCCCTCATATTCAGTTCAGTCGGGAAAGATGGAGAAACCGAGTGCACACCGGACTTGCTCTGTGGTTGATTGCCATAAAAAACATGGAAATGTGTTTTATCTCCCAAAATCGGACGAAACTATCAGGGACCAGTGGATGAAATTCATTTTTAATGACGCTGTCCCAACAACCCTTTCAACTGGCGTGCAGAGCCATATAGAGCGTCCACGACAGCCAAAACATCGCATTGATCTCGCGAGACAATAATGCCTTCAGAAATAAGGGTAAAAGTAGGTCTGTGTTTATTTTTTTTCCACTTTTCTTTTTTAGAAGGGCCTGAAAGACTATAATACAGCAGTAGGTATCCAATGTAATACAAGGTTATGACTCCTTTAAAAAATAGCGCCATTTCGGGGGTGGGATTGCTTGAATGTTTTTTTACAAAAGCACAATGTTGTGTTTTATTGCGAGTGTACATAAATATAAGTAAACACAGTGCAGTTTAAATGATGTCCTGTATGAACAAACCGACGGAGTAGCCTATGTTTTTATGTTTCCACTGTTCGATCGCGTCCACGCCTCACACACACACACTGTGCATTCCAGCATTGCAATCTTGACATCGCAGCCGGTTCATTACAGCCGTAATAAAATATAATAATAAATATAAATAGTCAACCTATTTGCAGCAAATGATAGTAGATTTTAGATCAATATATTTGTTTTCCTTACAATTTTAATTAACACTAACTTTATTCTCATCTGAATTATAAATAATTTATTTCTGTATAAAATAATACTACCATTAAAAAATACATTTGATTGTCTTTTTTAATCAATGGAGAATGTGTGACTTAAAAATAAACAGATTAGTGCTCGGTTTGAGGACAAGAAATGAAAACCAATGCAATATGATGAATGTCCAAAAACGTTCGCTCTTCTCTGCCCGTTCCTCGCCTCGCTATATATATATTTATTTTTTGTTACATATATAATGTATATATATATATATTTATTTTTTTTGTTACATTTTTATATATATATATATATAAATATAGCTGCGAGCAGCGATGGAGGGCCCAAGCCGGTGACACCGCCACCCCGGTGGCTTTAGTGTAACTAAAGGCACCAGGGTGGCGGTGCCACCGGCTTGGGCCCGCAATCGCTGCTCGCAGCTATATTTATATATATATATATTTAGGGCCCAAGCCCTGAAAGGGCGAAGGCCCTATTGTTTTCGGTAGGATTATTAGGGCCCAAGCCCTGAAAGGGCGCAGAGCCCTATTGTTCTTCTAAGGATTATTAGGGCCCAAGCCCTGAAAGGGCGAAGGCCCTATTGTTTTCGGTAGGATTATTTATTATTATTATTTATTATTTTTCTGTCAACCTTTCGGGCACTTTTGGGGCTCTTATCATGCTCGAAAACTCTTAAAACTTTGCACACAGGTCAGGACCCGCGGCCATCAGGGCCGGGCTGAAGCTGGTACCCGGGCGTGGCAGGGGGGCTCAACAGCGCCCCCTTGAACAGGGTCCGAAAACTTGGTCCATAAATCAAACACGCTTGCATATAATAATATGAAACTCGGTACACATATAGATCTCATCGGGCCAAACAACTTTCGTACTTTTACTTTTTACGCCAGCCAAACAGGAAGTCGGCTATTATGGGTTGTTTGGAAAACGCATGCTGTGGAATTTGATGTACTCCTCCTAGGAAATTCATCCATTCGCCTCAAAACTCGGTGTGCATGAAGTCAAGACATTGAGGATGATAAATTGCGGACGGATTTTTGATATCTCGAACGGTTTGGCCGAGGCGAGGAAACGAATTTATGGCGAATAATGGGACACAGGAAGTGTGTTATAACTTCTGCATACATTAACTGATCTTGATTAAACTTCAGCAGTGTGTTCGTGGTCAGAGGCCGATCACATTGATGTGACTATTGTGAGTCAAAGTTATAGCGCCACCAACTGGCAGCAGGAAGTGTGTCACTTTCAAAATGCTTTGAAATCACCCTCTTATTTTTACCCGATTTGCTTCAAACTTTATGTGTATAATGTAAACACACGGCAGATGTAGACCTGTGAAAGGATTTTTGATATCTTTAATACTGTTGCCATGGCAACGCATCAAACATCAATATTCTTTTTTGATGCTTTTGAGACTCTTAGCATGCTTGAAATTGCATGAAACTCGACAGACACATTACATTTATTACCTAGTAGACATGTGCAAAGTTTCAGAAACGGGCGTGGTGAGGGGCTCAGTAGCGCCACCTTTAGTCATAAGTGGGGGGGTTAGTTTTATCAACAGCAACAAAACTTGGTATGTGTATTGTTCTCATCAAGACGGACAACTTTCTAATTTACATTAACCATCTCCGACCATCAGGAATAGAGATATTTTGGTTTGAATGTGGATTTTCTGAAGAATTTTCTCTCCCTCTCTCTGTGTCTGTGTGTGTGTGAGGGGAGGGGGGGGGGGGGGGGATTTGACTATTGCTTTTACATTGTTAATCAAGGTTTCAGGGGCTTTTGGGGTCCTTAACGTGCTCAAAAACTCTTGAAACTTTGCACACAGGTCAGAACCCACGGCCATCAGGGCCGGGCTGAAGCTGGTACCCGGGCGTGGCTGGGGGGCTCAACAGCGCCCCCTTGAACGGGGTTTTAAAACTTGGTCCATATATCAAACACGCTTGCATGAATTAATATGAAACTCGGTACACATATAGATCTCATCGTGCCGAACAACTTTCCCCTGGTCAAGTTTTACGCCAGCCCAACAGGAAGTCGGCTATTATGGGTTGTTTGGAAAACGCTTGCTGTGGAATGTGAAATACTCCTCCTAGAAAATTCACCGTGTCCCCTCCAAACTCGGTGTGCATGTAGTCAAGACTTTGAGGATGCTAAATTGCGGACGGATTTTTGATATCTCGAACGGTTTGGCCGTGGCGAGGAATCGAATTTATGGCGAGAAAAGAGAAACACGAAGTGGAATAACTTCTGCATACATTAACTGATCTTGATGAAACTTCAGCAGTGTGTTCGTGGTAAGAGGCCGATCAGATGGATGTAGCTATTGTGATTCAAAGTTATAGCGCCACCAACTGGCAGCAGGAAGTGTGTCACTTTCAACATGCTTTTGACAAAAGTGGGGGGGTTAGTTTTAACTACAGTAAAAAAAAGTTCATATATTGATCTCATCGACCCGGACAACTTTCTAATTTAAAGTCATTAGCTCTGACCATCAGGAAGTCAGATATTTTGGTCTGAATGTGGATTTTTTTGCAAAATCAGCCTCTGAATTTTTAGCCACCTTTATCTAAGTGGTTTTTTTTTATTCCCACCAAACTTTTTCAACATGATAAAAATATATTAATGATGCTAAATTGTGAACGGATAATAAATATCTCAAACGGTTTTGCTATGGCGAGGGATTAAAGTATTGTCTAAAAAGCTAACACTCAAAGGGTCATATATTCTAAAAATGTAATTATACACCATTTATTACTATATAAAAGTATACAAATATCAGAACTTAACTCATTTTATTCTTTTTTTTCAATTTAAGAATGAAGTTTAAGTTTAAAAACTGCCAGAATGGTTGTTTAGTCTAAACAATAAATAAATAAAGTCAAACATAGTGCTATACTGCCCTCTTGTGTTCAAAATCAGGTAGGCCTATTATATCTATATAAAAATATACTAGGTATGTGACGGTGGGAATATTTTACCACCGGTTAACTGACGTGTGACACCGCTGGGGGCTTTTTAATCGCTAACTTAAAAACGAAAGTAAAATATGTTCGTCCGCACGGACATTGATAATGGTGCGGAGCAGAGCGAGCGTTTTCAATAAATTTCTATGGAAGGAGGAATGACCTAAAAAACGTTGACTCTGTTCTGCTCGTTCCTCGCTGAGGACGCGCACCATTATGAATGCCTGTGCAGCCGTGAGCATTTTAGTTTCATTTTCTAGGCGGATTGCTTAAATGTATTTTAAAAAAGCACAATGTTGTGTTTTTTGCTACTGTACAAAAATATAAGTTAACACTTTGCAGTTTGAATGATGTTCTGAACAAAATGACAGTATGTTTTTATGTGTCCACTGTTCAATCGCGCCCTCGTTTTAGTGATTCCATTTTTTCATTTAAGTTTTTTCATTGTTCTAATCAGGTCAGGCAAGTAAAATTACCTGTGTCTTATCCCTTACATTTTAATATAATATATATACATTACTGTTTGGCGTCAGTAAGATTTTTAAGCGAAGTTTCTTCTGCTCACCAAGGCTGCATTTATTTGATTAAAAATACGAACAAAAACAGTAATATTGTAAAATAGTATTCCAATTTAAAACAGCTGCTTTCTATTTTAATATATTTTAAACTGTTATTTATTCCTGTGATCAAAGCTGAGTTTTCAGCATCATTACTCCAGTCGTCACTGTCACATGATCCTTCAGAAATTATTCTAATATGATGATTGATGCTCAAGAAACATTCATTATTATTTTAAATGTCGAAAACAGTTGTGTACAGTCTTTGATGAATAGAAAGTTCAAAAGAACAGCATTTATCTGAAATCTAAAGCTTTTGTAACATTAAACACTACCGTTCAGAAGTTTGGGGTCAGTAATAATTTAAATTTAAATTTTGGGGGAAAGAAATAAAATAAATCAATACTTTTATTCATCGAGAATGAGTTAAACTGATCAAAAGTTACAGTACAGACATTTATAATGTTAAAAAAAAATTATATTTGAAATAAATGCTGTTCTTTTGAACTTTACATTCATCAACGCATTTTGAAAAAAAATCTGTACACAACTGTTTTCAACATTGAAAATAATAATTAATATTTATTGACCATCAATCATCATATTAGAATGATTTCTGAAGGATCATGTGACACTGAAGACGGGAGTAATGATGCTGAAAACTCAGCTTTGATCACATAAATTAATTACAGTGTAAAATATTTTAAAATGGAAAACAGCTGTTTTAAATTGGAATAATATTTCACAATATTACTGTTTTTGTTTGTATTTTTAATCAAATAAATGCAGCCTTAGTGAGCAGAAGAGACTTCTCCTAAAAACATAAAAAATCTTCCTGACCCCAAACTTCTGAACGGTGTGTATATATATATATATATATATATATATATGTTTGTATAATATATATATATATATATATATATATATATATATATATATATAAATCTAGCTGCGAGCAGCGATGGAGGGCCAAAGTCGGCGGTACCGCCACCCCGGTGCCTTTAGGTAACTAAAGGCACCGGGGTTGCGGTGCCACCGGCTTGGGCCCGTAATCGCTGCTCGCAGCTATATTTATTATTATTATTATTGTTCTTCAAGGGTTCGGGGGCTTTTGGGGCCTTTAACGTGCTCAAAAACTCATGAAACTTTGCACGCAGGTCAGAACCCGCGGCCATTAGGGCCGGGCTGAAGCTGGTACCCGGGCGTGGCAGGGGGGCTCAACAGCGCCCCCTAGAACACAATCTTAAATCTTGGACACATACAAGAACGTATTAGTATGAAACTCGGTACACATATAGATCTCATCGGGCCGAACAACTTTCGCGCTCTAAGTTATTAGCTCTGCCCAACAGGAAGTCAGCTATTATGGGTTGTTTGAAAAACGCATGCTGTGGAATTTAATGTACTCCTCCTAGGGAATTGATCCGATCCACACCAAACTCGGTCAGCATGAAGTCAAGATATTGAGGATGCTAAATTGCGGACGGATTTTTGATATCTCGAACGGTTTGGCCGTGGCGATGAAACGAATTTATAGCGAGAAAAGATAAACAGGAAGTGTGTTATAACTTCTGCATACATTAACTGATCTTGATGAAACTTCCGCAGTGTGTTCGTTGTAAGAGGCCGATCACATGGATGTGACTATTGTGAGTCAAAGTTATAGCGCCACCAACTGGCAGCAGGAAGTGTGTCACTTTCAAAATGCTTTGAAATCACCCTCTTATTTTTACCCGATTTGCTTCAAACTTTATGTGTATAATGTAGACACACGGCAGATGTAGACCTGTGAAAGGTTTATTGATATCTTAAATACTGTTGCCGTGGCAACGCATCAAACTTTAATATTCTTTTCAGATGCTTTTGAGACTCTTAACATACTTGAAATTGGATGAAACTCGACAGACACATCACATTTATTAGCCGGTAGACATGTGCAAAGTTTCAGAAACGGGCGTGGTGAGGGGCTCAGTAGCGCCACCTTTAGTCATAAATGGGGCGGTTACTTTTATCAACAGCAACAAAACTTGGTATGTGTATTGTTCTCATCAAGACGGACAACTTTCTAATTGACATTAACCATCTCCGACCAACAGGAAGAGAGATATTTTGGTTTGAATGTGGATTTTCTGAAGAATTTTCTCTCCCTCTCTCTGTGTCTCTGTGTGTGTGAGGGGAGGGGGGATTTGACTATTGCTTTTATATTGTTAATCAAGGTTTCAGGGGCTTTTGGGGTCCTTAACGTGCTCAAAAACTCTTGAAACTTTGCACACAAGTCAGAACCCACGGCCATCAGGGCCGGGCTGAAGCTGGTACCCGGGCGTGGCTGGGGGGGCTCAACAGCGCCCCCTTGAACGGGGTTCTAAAACTTGATCCATATATCAAACACGCTCGCATGAATTAATATGAAACTCGGTACACATATAGATCTCATCGGGCCGAACAACTTTACCCCGGTCAAGTTTTACGCCAGCCCAACAGGAAGTCGGCTATTATGGGTTGTTTGGAAAACGCTTGCTGTGGAATGTGAAATACTCCTCCTAGAAAATTCACCGTGTCCCCTTCAAACTCGGTGTGCATGTAGTCAAGACTTTGAGGATGCTAAATTGCGGACGGATTTTTGATATCTCGAACGGTTTGGCTGTGGCGAGGAATCGAATTTATGGCGAGAAAAGAGAAACACGGAAGTGGAATAACTTCTGCATACATTAACTGATCTTGATGAAACTTCAGCAGTGTGTTCGTGGTAAGAGGCCGATCAGATGGATGTAGCTATTGTGAGTCAAAGTTATAGCGCCACCAACTGGCAGCAGGAAGTGTGTCACTTTCAACATGCTTTTGACAAAAGTGGGGGGGTTACTTTTAACTACAGTAAAGAAAAAATAGTTTCTATATTGTACTCATCAAGCCGGACAACTTTCTAATTTACATTCAATAGCTCTGGCCATCAGGAAGTCAGATATTTTGGTCTGAATGTGAATTTTTTTGCAAAATCAGCCTCTGAATTTTTAGCCACTCCTCTTAAACTATTTATTTTATTCGTACCAAACTTTTTCAACATGATGAAACTACATTAATCCCTCGCCATAGCAAAACCGTTTGAGATATTTATTATCCATTCACAATTTAGCATATTTAAAGTAAAAATCTTCTAAAAATGTAATTATATACCATTTATTTCTATATAAAAGTATACAAATATCACAACTAAACCCATTTTATTCTGTTTTTGCAATTCAAGAAGAATGAAAAAGTTAAAAACAGGCTATTTAGTGCTATTTGGTTCAACAAAAAAGCAAACATAGGGCTATACTGCCCTCTTGTGTCCAAAAGGACATCAAAATAGTATATAAAACTTTTTACCAGGTAGGCCAATATTGTATTTAAATATACATTTATTAGGTATGTGTCTGAGGATATTTTCCCACCGGTTAATCGACGTGTGACACGAGTGGGTGCTTTTAAATCGCTAATATAATAGTGAAAGAAAAATAATGATAATGTTGCACACACAAATCATACACATGTGGGAAAGAATGATGCTTTTAAACAACACTAAACCGCCATTAGGTGTCGCCAGGCATCCATCTTAATAAGCGAGTCATTGATTCGTTCGTTCAAACGATTCGTTCGAATGAGTCGATCATGATTAAGACAGATGTTTATGGATTGATCATTCAATCTTTGAGTCAACCGATTCGTTAAAAATGCTGAATCGTTCAGTTATGAGAAAACACGTGATGCGTGATGGTTCTGCCGTGATCTTTGTTTAACTATTTTCGCTGCTGAAACAGAACAAAAACAGTCAACATTGCATCTAAAATGTAAGTGACTTAATTGTAACTGTTTATTAACCTGTTGTATGAAATCTAGGGGTGGGAGAAAAAATTGATTCTTAGATGCATCGCGATGCGGACGTGGACGATTCTGAATCGATTCACAAATGTCAAAAAATCGATTCTCTAAAAAAATATTTTTTCTAATAACGTAATATTGACGGAAGGCAAAAGGCGGAACTCTAAGCGGACGTGCGTGCAGTCTGTGGCGCGCACATAACAGAGAAGTTTCTTCTGCTCACCAAGGCTGCATTTATTTGATTAAAAATACAAACAAAAACAGTAATATTGTAAAATATTATTCCAATTTAAAACAGCTGCTTTCTATTTTAATATATTTTAAACTGTTATTTATTCCTGTGATCAAAGCTGAGTTTTCAGCATCATTACTCCAGTCGTCACTGTCACATGATCCTTCAGAAATTATTCTTATATGATGATTGATACTCAAGAAACATTCATTATTATTTTAAATGTCGAAAACAGTTGTGTACAGTCTTTGATGAATAGAAAGTTCAAAAGAACAGCATTTATCTGAAATCTAAAGCTTTTGTAACGTTAAACACTACCGCTCAAAAGTTTTGGGTTAGTAATAATTACAATTTTATTTTTGGGGGAAAAAAATAAAATAAATCAGTACTTTTATTTATGAAGGATGAGTTAAACTGATCAACAGTTACAGTAAAGACATTTATAATGTTAAAAATATATATATTTGAAATATATGCTGTTCTTTTGAACTTTACATTCATCAAAGCATTTTGAAAAAAAAAAATCTGTACACAACTGTTTTCAACATTGAAAATAATAATGAATATTTATTGAGCATCAATCATCATATTAGTATGATTTCTGAAGGATCATGTGACACTGAAGACTGGAGTAATGATGCTGAAAACTCAACTTTGATCACAGAAATGAATTACTATGTAAAATATTTTAAAATTGAAAACAGCTGTTTTAAATTGGAATAATATTTCACAATATTACTGTTTTTGTTTGTATTTTTAATCAATAAATGCAGCCTTGGTGAGCAGAAGAGACTTCTCCTAAAAACATTAAAAATCTTACTGACCCCGAACTTTTGAACAATAATATATATATATATATATATATATATATATATATATATATACATATATATGTATGTGTGTGTATGTATGTATATATATATATATATATATATATATATACATATACATATATATGTATGTGTGTGTATGTATGTATGTATATATATATATATATATAAATATAGCTGCGAGCAGCGATGGAGGGCCAAAGCCGGCGGTACCGCCACCCCGGTGCCTTTAGGTAACTAAAGGCACCGGGGTTGCGGTGCCACCGGCTTGGGCCCGTAATCGCTGCTCGCAGCTATATTTATTATTATTATTGTTCTTCAAGGGTTCGGGGGCTTTTGGGGCCTTTAACGTGCTCAAAAACTCATGAAACTTTGCACGCAGGTCAGAACCCGCGGCCATTAGGGCCGGGCTGAAGCTGGTACCCGGGCGTGGCAGGGGGGCTCAACAGCGCCCCCTAGAACACAATCTTAAATCTTGGACACATACAAGAACGTATTAGTATGAAACTCGGTACACATATAGATCTCATCGGGCCGAACAACTTTCGCACTCTAAGTTATTAGCTCTGCCCAACAGGAAGTCAGCTATTATGGGTTGTTTGAAAAACGCATGCTGTGGAATTTAATGTACTCCTCCTAGGGAATTGATCCGATCCACACCAAACTCGGTCAGCATGAAGTCAAGACATTGAGGATGCTAAATTGCGGACGGATTTTTGATATCTCGAACGGTTTGGCCGTGGCGATGAAACGAATTTATAGCGAGAAAAGATAAACAGGAAGTGTGTTATAACTTCTGCATACATTAACTGATCTTGATAAAACTTCAGCAGTGTGTTCGTGGTCAGAGGCCGATCACATTGATGTGACTATTGTGAGTCAAAGTTATAGCGCCACCAACTGGCAGCAGGAAGTGTGTCACTTTCAAAATGCTTTGAAATCACCCTCTTATTTTTACCCGATTTGCTTCAAACTTTATGTGTATAATGTAGACACACGGCAGATGTAGACCTGTGAAAGGTTTATTGATATCTTAAATACTGTTGCCGTGGCAACGCATCAAACTTTAATATTCTTTTCAGATGCTTTTGAAACTCTTAACATACTTGAAATTGGATGAAACTCGACAGACACATCACATTTATTAGCCGGTAGACATGTGCAAAGTTTCAGAAACGGGCGTGGTGAGGGGCTCAGTAGCGCCACCTTTAGTCATAAATGGGGCGGTTAGTTTTATCAACAGCAACAAAACTTGGTATGTGTATTGTTCTCATCAAGACGGACAACTTTCTAATTGACATTAACCATCTCCGACCAACAGGAAGAGAGATATTTTGGTTTGAATGTGGATTTTCTGAAGAATTTTCTCTCCCTCTCTCTGTGTCTCTGTGTGTGTGAGGGGAGGGGGGGATTTGACTCTTGCTTTTATATTGTTAATCAAGGTTTCAGGGGCTTTTGGGGTCCTTAACGTGCTCAAAAACTCTTGAAACTTTGCACACAGGTCAAAACCCACGGCCATCAGGGCCGGGCTGAAGCTGGTACCCGGGCGTGGCTGGGGGGCTCAACAGCGCCCCCTTGAACGGGGTTCTAAAACTTGATCCATATATCAAACACGCTCGCATGAATTAATATGAAACTCGGTACACATATAGATCTCATCGGGCCGAACAACTTTACCCCGGTCAAGTTTTACGCCAGCCCAACAGGAAGTCGGCTATTATGGGTTGTTTGGAAAACGCTTGCTGTGGAATGTGAAATACTCCTCCTAGAAAATTCACCGTGTCCCCTTCAAACTCGGTGTGCATGTAGTCAAGACTTTGAGGATGCTAAATTGCGGACGGATTTTTGATATCTCGAACGGTTTGGCTGTGGCGAGGAATCGAATTTATGGCGAGAAAAGAGAAACACGGAAGTGGAATAACTTCTGCATACATTAACTGATCTTGATGAAACTTCAGCAGTGTGTTCGTGGTAAGAGGCCGATCAGATGGATGTAGCTATTGTGAGTCAAAGTTATAGCGCCACCAACTGGCAGCAGGAAGTGTGTCACTTTCAACATGCTTTAGACAAAAGTGGGGGGGTTAGTTTTAACTACAGTAAAGAAAAAATAGTTTTTATATTGTTCTCATCAAGCCGGACAACTTTCTAGTTTACATTCAATAGCTCTGGCCATCAGGAAGTCAGATATTTTGGTCTGAATGTGATTTTTTTTGCAAAATCAGCCTCTGAATTTTTAGCCACTCCTCTTAAACTATTTATTTTATTCGTACCAAACTTTTTCAACATGATGAAACTACATTAAATATGCTAAGTTGTGAATGGATAATAAATATCTCAAACGGTTTTGCTATGGCGAGGGATTAATGTCCAAAAAGGAAACACTAAAAATCTTCTAAAAATGTAATTATATACCATTTATTTCTATATAAAAGTATACAAATATCACAACTAAACCCATTTTATTCTGTTTTTGCAATTCAAGAAGAATGAAAAAGTTAAAAACAGGCTATTTAGTGCTATTTGGTTCAACAAAAAAGCAAACATAGGGCTATACTGCCCTCTTGTGTCCAAAAGGACATCAAAATAGTATATAAAACTTTTTACCAGGTAGGCCAATATTGTATTTAAATATACATTTATTAGGTATGTGTCTGAGGATATTTTCCCACCGGTTAATCGACGTGTGACACGAGTGGGTGCTTTTAAATCGCTAATATAAAAGTGAAAGTAAAAAAACGGACGTCCGCACGGACATTGATAATGGTGCACGTTGGAAAGAATGATACTTTTAAACATAACACTAAACCGCCATTAGGTGTCGCCAGGCGACCATCTTAATGAGCGAGTCATTGATTCATTCGTTCAAATGATTCGTTCCAATGACTGAGTCATTCATGATTGAGACAGATGTGTATGGATTGACCATTGAATCTTTGAGTCAAGTGATTCGTTTCAAAATGCTGAATCATTCAGTAATGAGAAAACAAGTTGCTGTGATCTTTGTTTAACTATTTTTGCTGCTGAAACAGAACAAAAACAGTCAATATTGCATCTAAAATGTAAGTGACTTAATTGTAACTGTTTATTAACCTGTTGTATGAAATCAATGTCACAGTTTCAATCGTGATTGTATTCAGGAAATAGTTGCCTACTCGTCAAGTGAGGTTGCTTAACTCTATCATATGTTATAAAATATATAAAAACTCCATATTTGTCATTTTTATAGTCAGTATGTTGTTAACTGGGTTGCTTTTTTGTGTGCTGCGCTCATTTGTTTACAATTCTCCTGGAAAAGCAGCATGAGCCTCAGCAGTGCAACCCTGTTACCATTGATCAGTAATACATTTATTATTAACTGATGATTGCAACTTAAAATGAATGTAATGAAATTAGAATAATCTCTCGTTTTAGTGATTCCCAAGTTATTTTTTTGTTATTGACGTTCTAATCAGGCTATACTCTGGTCGGGCAAGTAAAATTCTCTTTCAGGCAGGCCTATTGTATTTATATATAAATATATTAGGGATGTGACTGTGATAACATTTTCCCACCGGTTAATCGACGTGTGACACCACTGAGCGCTTTTAAATCGCTAACTATAGTATACTATATACTAGTAAAATACAGACGTCCGCACAGACATTGATAATGGTGCGGAGTAGAGCGAGCATTTTCAATTTATTCCTATGGATGTAGGAATTAACTAAAACATTTTATTTATGTTTTTGTGTCCACTGTTCAACCGCAACCGCGTCACACACACACACACATTCCAGAATTGCAATCTTGACATCACAGCCTGTTCATTATAGCCCTAATACAATATAATAATAAAAATAGTCAACCTAACATAAACGAATTACACTGCTCTGTTTAAATAGTCAGTAGTACAATCTGTACCATTCACAGTAAGCAGAGCTCCACTGTGATGTTTCCAAGAACATTTTTGCGCGTGTGAAGAGGATGATTTTTTCCATCGATATTGGAACACGAGTGAAGTACAAAGCCTATAATAAAGAATAGTTTAGCATCCAAATACATCGCAAATATTGAAACATTTTGATTCTAATGAGAGGGTTACGTGAGACCAACACTGCTTACTTTCGTTTTTATTTTTACATTAAATTTAAAGGATTTGTTGTGGAATATTTTGGGTGTATCATAAAATCAGAATAAGGTAAGACAAGTAAAATTTTCTGTCTTATATTTATATATATATATATATTTAGGGCCCAAGCCCTGAAGGGGCGAAGGCCCTATTGTTTTCGTTAGGATTATTATTATTAGGGCCCAAGCCCTGAAAGGGCGAAGGCCCTATTGTTTTCGGTAGGATTATTTATTATTAGGGCCCAAGCCCTGAAAGGGCGCAGAGCCCTATTGTTTTCGTTAGGATTATTATTATTATTATTGTTGTTCAAGGGTTCGGGGGCTTTTGGGGCCTTTAACGTGCTCAAAAACTCATGAAACTTTGCACGCAGGTCAGAACCCGCGGCCATTAGGGCCGGGCTGAAGCTGGTACCCGGGCGTGGCAGGGGGGCTCAACAGCGCCCCCTAGAACACAATCTTAAATCTTGGACACATACAAGAACGTATTAGTATGAAACTCGGTACACATATAGATCTCATCGGGCCGAACAACTTTCGCACTCTAAGTTATTAGCTCTGCCCAACAGGAAGTCAGCTATTATGGGTTGTTTGAAAAACGCATGCTGTGGAATTTAATGTACTCCTCCTAGGGAATTGATCCGATCCACACCAAACTCGGTCAGCATGAAGTCAAGACATTGAGGATGCTAAATTGTGGACGGATTTTTGATATCTCGAACGGTTTGGCCGTGGCGATGAAACGAATTTATAGCGAGAAAAGATAAACAGGAAGTGTGTTATAACTTCTGCATACATTAACTGATCTTGATGAAACTTCCGTAGTGTGTTCGTTGTAAGAGGCCGATCACATGGATGTGACTATTGTGAGTCAAAGTTATAGCGCCACCAACTGGCAGCAGGAAGTGTGTCACTTTCAAAATGCTTTGAAATCACCCTCTTATTTTTACCCGATTTGCTTCAAACTTTATGTGTATAATGTAGACACACGGCAGATGTAGACCTGTGAAAGGTTTATTGATATCTTAAATACTGTTGCCGTGGCAACGCATCAAACTTTAATATTCTTTTCAGATGCTTTTGAGACTCTTAACATACTTGAAATTGGATGAAACTTGACAGACACATCACATTTATTAGCCGGTAGACATGTGCAAAGTTTCAGAAACGGGCGTGGTGAGGGGCTCAGTAGCGCCACCTTTAGTCAAAAATGGGGGCTTAGTTTTAAGTAGAGTCACAAAAATCGTTATGTATATTGTTCTCATCAAGCCGGACAACTTTCTAATTTATAGTCATAAGCTGTGACCAACAGGAAGTGAGATATTTTGGTTTGAATGTGATTTTTTGTAGAATTCTCTCCCTCTCTCTCTCTGCCTCTGCGTCTCTGTGTGTGTGAGGGGTGGGGGGATTTGTCTTTTGAGTGAGATTTGTTTAAAATTCCTGCTTTTCAAGGTTTCAGGGGCTTTTGGGGCCTTTAACGTGCTCGAAAACTCTTGAAACTTTGCACACAGGTCAGAACCCGCGGCCATCAGGGCCGGGCTGAAGCTGGTACCCGGGCGTGGCAGGGGGGCTCAACAGCGCCCCCTGGAATGGGATCCGAACACTTGTCCATAAATCAAACACACTTGCATGTAATGATATGAAACTCGGTACACATATAGATCACATCGGGCTGAACAACTTTCGTGCTCTAAGTTTTACGCCAGCCCAACAGGAAGTCGGCAATTATGGGTTGTTTGGAGAACGCTTGCTGTGGAATGCGAAGTACTCCTCCTAGAGAATTCATCCAATCCCCACCAAACTCGGTGTGCATGAAGTCAAGACATTGAGGATTCTAAATTGCGGACGGATTTTTGATATCTCGAACGGTTTGGCCGTGGCGAGGAAACGAATTTATGGCGAGAAAAGAGAAACACGAAGTGGTATAACTTCTGCATACATTAACGGATCTTGATGAAACTTCACCAGTGTGTTCGTGGTAAGAGGCCGATCAGATGGATGTAACTATTGTGAGTCAAAGTTATAGCGCCACCAACTGGCAGCAGGAAGTGTGTCACTTTCAAAATGCTTTTGACAAAAGTGGGGGGGTTAGTTTTACCCACAGTTTTAAAAATCAGTACGTACATTGGTCTCATCGAGCCGGACAACTTTCTAATATACAGTTATTAGCTTCGACCAATAGGAAGTCAGATATTTTGGTTTGAATGTGGATTTATTTGCAAATTCAGCCTCTGCTTTTTACCCACTCCTGCTAAGTGTTTTTTTTTTATTCACACCAAACTTTTTTAACACGATGAAAATACATTAAAGATGCTAAATTGTGAACGGATATTAAATATTTCAAACGGTTTTGACATGGCGAGGGATTAAAATAATGTCAAAAAAGGAATCAGAAAACATCTCATATATTCTTAAAATTTAATTATACACCATTTATTTTTATATAAAATTATACAAATATTAGAACTAAACCTATTTTATTCTGTTTTTGCAATTCAAAAAGTATGAAAAAGTTAAAAACAGGCTATTTAGTGCTATTTGTTTCAACAAAAAAGCAAACATAGGGCTATACTGCCCTCTTGTGTCCAAAAGGATATCAAAATAGTATATAAAACGTTTTACTAGGTAGGCCTATTGTATTTAAATATAAATTTATTAGGTATTTGACTGTGAGGATATTTTCCCATCGGTTAAGCGACGTGTGACACGAGCGGGTGCTTTTAAATCGCTAATATAAAAGTGAAAGTAAAAAAACGGACGTCCGCACGGACATTGATAATGGTGCACGTTGGAAAGAATGATACTTTTAAACATAACACTAAACCGCCATTAGGTGTCGCCAGGCGACCATCTTAATGAGCGAGTCATTGATTCATTCGTTCAAACGATTCATTCCAATGACTGAGTCATTCATGATTGAGACAGATGTTTATGGATTGACCATTGAATCTTTGAGTCAAGCGATTCGTTTCAAAATGCTGAATCATTCAGTAATGAGAAAACAAGTTGCTGTGATCTTTGTTTAACTATTTTTGCTGCTGAAACAGAACAAAAACAGTCAATATTGCATCTAAAATGTAAGTGACTTAATTGTAACTGTTTATTAACCTGTTGTATGAAATCAATGTCACAGTTTCAATCGTGATTGTATTCAGGAAATAGTTGCCTACTCGTCAAGTGAGGTTGCTTAACTCTATCATATGTTATAAAATATATAAAAACTCCATATTTGTAATTTTTATAGTCAGTATGTTGTTAACTGGGTTGCTTTTTTGTGTGCTGCGCTCATTTGTTTACAATTCTCCTGGAGAAGCAGCATGAGCCTCAGCAGTGCAACCTTGTTACCATTGATCAGTAATACATTTATTATTAACTGCTGATTGCAACTTAAAATGAATGTAATGAAATTAGAATAATCTCTCGTTTTAGTGATTCCCAAGTTATTTTTTTGTTATTGACGTTCTAATCAGGCTATACTTTGGTCGGGCAAGTAAAATTCTCTTTCAGGTAGGCCTATTGTATTTATATATAAATATATTAGGGATGTGACTGTGATAAAATTTTCCCACCGGTTAATCGACATGTGACACCGCTGAGGGCTTTTAAATCGCTAACTATAGTATACTATATACTAGTAAAATACAGACGTCCGCACAGACATTGATAATGGTGCGGAGTAGAGCGAGCATTTTCAATGTATTCCTATGGATGTAGGAATTAACTAAAACATTTTATTTATGTTTTTGTGTCCACTGTTCAACCGCAACCGCGTCACACACACATTCCAGAATTGCAATCTTGACATTCATTATAGCCCTAATACAATATAATAATAAAAATAGTCAACCTAACATAAACGAATTACACTGCTCAGTTTAAATAGTCAGTAGTACAATCTGTACCATTCACAGTAAGCAGAGCTCCACTGTGATGTTTCCAAGAACATTTTTGTGCGTGTGAAGAGGATGATTTTTTCCATCGATATTGGAACACGAGTGAAGTACAAAGCCTATAATAAAGAATAGTTTAGCATCCAAATACATCGCAAAAATTGAAACATTTTGATTCTAATGAGAGGGTTACGTGAGACCAACACTGCTTACTTTCGTTTTTATTTTTACATTAAATTTAAAGGATTTGTTGTGGAATATTTTGAGTGTATCATAAAATCAGAATAAGGTAAGACAAGTAATATTTTCTGTCTTATATATATATATATATATATATGTCTGTGTGTGTGTGTGTGTGTGTGTGTGTGTGTGTGTGTGTGTGTGTGTATATATATATATATATATATATATATATATATATATATATATATATATATAGATATAGATAGATAGATATTTATATACACACACACACATATATATATATATATATATATATATATATATATATATGTGTGTGTGTGTGTGTGTGTATGTATATATATATATAAATATAGCTGCGAGCAGCGATGGAGGGCCAAAGCCGGTGGCACCGCCATCCCCGGTGCCTTTAGGTAACTAAAGGCACCGGGGTTGCGGTGCCACCGGCTTGGGCCCGTAATCGCTGCTCGCAGCTATATTTATTATTTATTATTTTTCTGTCAACCTTTCGGGCACTTTTGGGGCTCTTATCATGCTCGAAAACTCTTAAAACTTTGCACACAGGTCAGGACCCGCGGCCATCAGGGCCGGGCTGAAGCTGGTACCCGGGCGTGGCAGGGGGGCTCAACAGCGCCCCCTTGAACAGGGTCCGAAAACTTGGTCCATAAATCAAACACGCTTGCATATAATAATATGAAACTCGGTACACATATAGATCTCATCGGGCCAAACAACTTTCGTACTTTTACTTTTTACGCCAGCCAAACAGGAAGTCGGCTATTATGGGTTGTTTGGAAAACGCATGCTGTGGAATTTGATGTACTCCTCCTAGGAAATTCATCCATTCGCCTCAAAACTCGGTGTGCATGAAGTCAAGACATTGAGGATGATAAATTGCGGACGGATTTTTGATATCTCGAACGGTTTGGCCGAGGCGAGGAAACGAATTTATGGCGAATAATGGGACACAGGAAGTGTGTTATAACTTCTGCATACATTAACTGATCTTGATTAAACTTCAGCAGTGTGTTCGTGGTCAGAGGCCGATCACATTGATGTGACTATTGTGAGTCAAAGTTATAGCGCCACCAACTGGCAGCAGGAAGTGTGTCACTTTCAAAATGCTTTGAAATCACCCTCTTATTTTTACCCGATTTGCTTCAAACTTTATGTGTATAATGTAAACACACGGCAGATGTAGACCTGTGAAAGGATTTTTGATATCTTTAATACTGTTGCCATGGCAACGCATCAAACATCAATATTCTTTTTTGATGCTTTTGAGACTCTTAGCATGCTTGAAATTGCATGAAACTCGACAGACACATTACATTTATTACCTAGTAGACATGTGCAAAGTTTCAGAAACGGGCGTGGTGAGGGGCTCAGTAGCGCCACCTTTAGTCATAAGTGGGGGGGTTAGTTTTATCAACAGCAACAAAACTTGGTATGTGTATTGTTCTCATCAAGACGGACAACTTTCTAATTTACATTAACCATCTCCGACCATCAGGAATAGAGATATTTTGGTTTGAATGTGGATTTTCTGAAGAATTTTCTCTCCCTCTCTCTGTGTCTGTGTGTGTGTGAGGGGAGGGGGGGGGGGGATTTGACTATTGCTTTTACATTGTTAATCAAGGTTTCAGGGGCTTTTGGGGTCCTTAACGTGCTCAAAAACTCTTGAAACTTTGCACACAGGTCAGAACCCACGGCCATCAGGGCCGGGCTGAAGCTGGTACCCGGGCGTGGCTGGGGGGCTCAACAGCGCCCCCTTGAACGGGGTTTTAAAACTTGGTCCATATATCAAACACGCTTGCATGAATTAATATGAAACTCGGTACACATATAGATCTCATCGTGCCGAACAACTTTCCCCTGGTCAAGTTTTACGCCAGCCCAACAGGAAGTCGGCTATTATGGGTTGTTTGGAAAACGCTTGCTGTGGAATGTGAAATACTCCTCCTAGAAAATTCACCGTGTCCCCTCCAAACTCGGTGTGCATGTAGTCAAGACTTTGAGGATGCTAAATTGCGGACGGATTTTTGATATCTCGAACGGTTTGGCCGTGGCGAGGAATCGAATTTATGGCGAGAAAAGAGAAACACGAAGTGGAATAACTTCTGCATACATTAACTGATCTTGATGAAACTTCAGCAGTGTGTTCGTGGTAAGAGGCCGATCAGATGGATGTAGCTATTGTGATTCAAAGTTATAGCGCCACCAACTGGCAGCAGGAAGTGTGTCACTTTCAACATGCTTTTGACAAAAGTGGGGGGGTTAGTTTTAACTACAGTAAAAAAAAGTTCATATATTGATCTCATCGACCCGGACAACTTTCTAATTTAAAGTCATTAGCTCTGACCATCAGGAAGTCAGATATTTTGGTCTGAATGTGGATTTTTTTGCAAAATCAGCCTCTGAATTTTTAGCCACCTTTATCTAAGTGGTTTATTTTATTCCCACCAAACTTTTTCAACATGATAAAAATATATTAATGATGCTAAATTGTGAACGGATAATAAATATCTCAAACGGTTTTGCTATGGCGAGGGATTAAAGTATTGTCTAAAAAGCTAACACTCAAAGGGTCATATATTCTAAAAATGTAATTATACACCATTTATTACTATATAAAAGTATACAAATATCAGAACTTAACTCATTTTATTCTTTTTTTTCAATTTAAGAATGAAGTTTAAGTTTAAAAACTGCCAGAATGGTTGTTTAGTCTAAACAATAAATAAATAAAGTCAAACATAGTGCTATACTGCCCTCTTGTGTTCAAAATCAGGTAGGCCTATTATATCTATATAAAAATATACTAGGTATGTGACGGTGGGAATATTTTACCACCGGTTAACTGACGTGTGACACCGCTGGGGGCTTTTTAATCGCTAACTTAAAAACGAAAGTAAAATATGTTCGTCCGCACGGACATTGATAATGGTGCGGAGCAGAGCGAGCGTTTTCAATAAATTTCTATGGAAGGAGGAATGACCTAAAAAACGTTGACTCTGTTCTGCTCGTTCCTCGCTGAGGACGCGCACCATTATGAATGCCTGTGCAGCCGTGAGCATTTTAGTTTCATTTTCTAGGCGGATTGCTTAAATGTATTTTAAAAAAGCACAATGTTGTGTTTTTTGCTACTGTACAAAAATATAAGTTAACACTTTGCAGTTTGAATGATGTTCTGAACAAAATGACAGTATGTTTTTATGTGTCCACTGTTCAATCGCGCCCTCGTTTTAGTGATTCCATTTTTTCATTTAAGTTTTTTCATTGTTCTAATCAGGTCAGGCAAGTAAAATTACCTGTGTCTTATCCCTTACATTTTAATATAATATATATACACTACTGTTTGGCGTCAGTAAGATTTTTAAGCGAAGTTTCTTCTGCTCACCAAGGCTGCATTTATTTGATTAAAAATACGAACAAAAACAGTAATATTGTAAAATAGTATTCCAATTTAAAACAGCTGCTTTCTATTTTAATATATTTTAAACTGTTATTTATTCCTGTGATCAAAGCTGAGTTTTCAGCATCATTACTCCAGTCGTCACTGTCACATGATCCTTCAGAAATTATTCTAATATGATGATTGATGCTCAAGAAACATTCATTATTATTTTAAATGTCGAAAACAGTTGTGTACAGTCTTTGATGAATAGAAAGTTCAAAAGAACAGCATTTATCTGAAATCTAAAGCTTTTGTAACATTAAACACTACCGTTCAGAAGTTTGGGGTCAGTAATAATTTAAATTTAAATTTTGGGGGAAAGAAATAAAATAAATCAATACTTTTATTCATCGAGAATGAGTTAAACTGATCAAAAGTTACAGTACAGACATTTATAATGTTAAAAAAAATTATATTTGAAATAAATGCTGTTCTTTTGAACTTTACATTCATCAAAGCATTTTGAAAAAAAATCTGTACACAACTGTTTTCAACATTGAAAATAATAATTAATATTTATTGACCATCAATCATCATATTAGAATGATTTCTGAAGGATCATGTGACACTGAAGACGGGAGTAATGATGCTGAAAACTCAGCTTTGATCACATAAATTAATTACAGTGTAAAATATTTTAAAATGGAAAACAGCTGTTTTAAATTGGAATAATATTTCACAATATTACTGTTTTTGTTTGTATTTTTAATCAAATAAATGCAGCCTTAGTGAGCAGAAGAGACTTCTCCTAAAAACATAAAAAATCTTCCTGACCCCAAACTTCTGAACGGTGTGTATATATATATATATATATATATATATATGTTTGTATAATATATATATATATATATATATATATATATATAAATATAGCTGCGAGCAGCGATGGAGGGCCAAAGTCGGCGGTACCGCCACCCCGGTGCCTTTAGGTAACTAAAGGCACCGGGGTTGCGGTGCCACCGGCTTGGGCCCGTAATCGCTGCTCGCAGCTATATTTTATTATTATTTTTTTTTCAACCTTTCGGGCACTTTTGGGGCCCTTAACGTGCTCGAAAACTCTTGAAACTTTGCACACAGGTCAGAACCCGCGGCCATTAGGGCCGGGCTGAAGCTGGGACACTGGCGTGGCAGGGAGGCTCGACAGCGCCCCCTGGAACGGGGTCCGAAAACTTGGTCCATAAATCAAACACGCTTGCATGTAATAATATGAAACTTGGTACACATATAGATCTCATCGGGCCAAACAACTTTCGTACTTTTACTTTTTACGCCAGCCCAACAGGAAGTCGGCTATTATGGGTTGTTTGGAAACGCATGCTGTGGAATTTAATGTACTCCTCCTAGGGAATTCATCCATTCGCCTCCAAACTCAGTCAGCATGAAGTCAAGACATTGAGGATGCTAAATTGCGGACGGATTTTTGATATCTCGAACGGTTTGGCTGTGGCGAGGACACGAATTTATGGCGAATAATGGAAACAGGAAGTGTGTTATAACTTCTGCATACATTAACTGATCTTGATTAAACTTCAGCAGTGTGTTCGTTGTAAGAGGTCGATCACATGGATGTGACTATTGTGAGTCAAAGTTATAGCGCCACCAACTGGCAACAGGAAGTGTGTCCCTTTCAAAATGCTTTGAAATCACCCTCTTATTTTTACCCGATTTGCTTCAAACTTTATGTGTATAATGTAAACACACGGCAGATGTAGACCTGTGAAAGGATTTTTGATATCTTTAATACTGTTGCCATGGCAACGCTTCAAACTTTAATATTCTTTTTTGATGCTTTTGAGACTCTTAACATACTTGAAATTGGATGAAACTCGACAGACACATCACATTTATTAGCCAGTAGACATGTGCAAAGTTTCAGAAACGGGCGTGGTGAGGGGCTCAGTAGCGCCACCTTTAGTCATAAGTGGGGGGGTTAGTTTTATCAACAGCAACAAAACTTGGTATGTGTATTGTTCTCATCAAGACGGACAACTTTCTAATTTACATGAACTATCTCTGACCAACAGGAAGAGAGATATTTTGGTTTGAATGTGGATATTCTGAAGAATTTTCTCTCCCTCTCTCTGTGTCTCTGTGTGTGTGTGTGAGGGGGGGATTTGACTATTGCTTTTACATTGTTAATCAAGGTTTCAGGGGCTTTTGGGGTCCTTAACGTGCTCAAAAACTCTTGTAACTTTGCACACAAGTCAGAACCCCCTGCCATCAGGGACGGGCTGAAGCTGGTATCCGGGCGTGGCAGGGGGGCTCAACAGCGCCCCCTTGAACGGGGGTCCCAAAACTTGGTCCATAGATCAAACACGCTTGCATTAATTAATATGAAACTCGGTACACATATAGATCTCATCGGGCCGAACAACTTTCCCCTGGTCAAGTTTTACGCCAGCCCAACAGGAAGTCGGCTATTATGGGTTGTTTGGAAAACGCTTGCTGTGGAATGCGAAGTACTCCTCCTAGAGAATTCATCCAATCCCCACCAAACTCGGTGTGCATGAAGTCAAGACATTGAGGATTCTAAATTGCGGACGGATTTTTGATATCTCGAACGGTTTGGCCGTGGCGAGGAAACGAATTTATGGCGAGAAAAGAGAAACACGAAGTGGTATAACTTCTGCATACATTAACTGATCTTGATGAAACTTCACCAGTGTGTTCGTGGTAAGAGGCCGATCAGATGGATGTAACTATTGTGAGTCAAAGTTATAGCGCCACCAACTGGCAGCAGGAAGTGTGTCACTTTCAAAATGCTTTTGACAAAAGTGGGGGGGTTAGTTTTACCCACAGTTTTAAAAATCAGTACGTACATTGGTCTCATCGAGCCGGACAACTTTCTAATATACAGTTATTAGCTTCGACCAATAGGAAGTCAGATATTTTGGTTTGAATGTGAATTTATTTGCAAATTCAGCCTCTGCTTTTTACCCACTCCTGCTAAGTGTTTTTTTTTTTATTCACACCAAACTTTTTTAACACGATGAAAATACATTAAAGATGCTAAATTGTGAACGGATATTAAATAGTTCAAACGGTTTTGACATGGCGAGGGATTAAAATAATGTCAAAAAAGGAATCAGAAAACATCTCATATCTTCTTAAAATTTAATTATACACCATTTATTTTTATATAAAATTATACAAATATCAGAACTAAACCGAAACAGAACTAGTTTTGGGTTTATTCAGTTTTTTTCAATTCAAGAATTATGTACAAGTTTAAAATCAGCCAGAATGCGCTATTTAGTAAAAAAAAAAAAGTCATACATAGGGCTATACTGCCCTCTTGTGTTCAAAATCAGGTAGGCCCATTGTATATTGTATTTATATATAAATATAATAGCGATGTGACTGAGAATTTTTTCCCACTGGTTAATTGATGTGTGACACCGTGGCGGGGGCTTTTAAATCGCTAACTTAAAGGGATACTCCACTTTAAATGGAAAATTCTGTCATCATATACTCACCCTCATGTTGTTTCAATCCTTTATTAATTTCTTTCTTCTGCTGAACAGAAAGGAAGATATTTAGAAGAATGTCAGTAACCAGACAGTTTCTGGTCTCATTGACTTCCATAGTATACATTTTTTTCCTACTATGGAAGTCAATGGGATCAGAAACTGTCTGGTTACTGACATTCTCCTAAATATCTTCCTTTCTGTTCAGCAGAAGAAAGAAATTCATAAAGGATTAAAACAACATGAGGGTGAGTATATGATGAGCGAAAGTGAAATACGGACATCCTAAAAAACATTCACTCTGTTCTGCTCGTTCCTCGCTGTAGACGTGTTATTGCCCATGCAGCCGTGAGCATTTTAGTTTCATTTAAAAAATAGCGCCATTTCGGGGGTGGGATTGCTTGAATGTTTTTTTACAAAAGCACAATGTTGTGTTTTATTGCGAGTGTACATAAATATAAGGGTGTATTCACACCAGGAAAGTCCGATAGTTCACTTGCTTTGGTCCGGACCAAATAGAATGTTGATTTTTTTTTGTTTGGTACGGTTCGTTTTCACACTGCTCTTTTTACAAGTGAACCAAAATGTGTAAACAAAACCACACGTGTGCTAAGGTCGTCCATTCATTGGACAGGAATTCTCAAGCAGGGAAAAGCAGGAAGTGCAAAAAAAAGCAAAAAAAAAAAAAAAAGCAGGAGATATTTCGTAATGTAATCGCCTATTTGTTATTTTACTGATTTGGTGTTATTCTTTACAAACGCAATATGAAGAAACTATGGTAGTATAGATAAAAGCCCGCCCGCACTGACAATTGATTGCTTGGGTCCTTACATGCGCTTCGTGAGGCACACTAGCTGGCACACACACGCAAGGTCTCTCGCTCCCTCTCTCTGCCGTGTGCGCACTCTTGCTCGCTCGCTCTAGATTTCCGGAGATTTTAAATGATTTGCGGGCATTCATGCGCTTCTATCGACATGCGGGAGACTGCCGGAACTTCCGGGAGACTTTGGATGTCTGTATAATAAGACACCATTATGCCAAAATGTCAGTTTTGTTAAGTATCCTCATAAGAGCAGTCAAATAAAAAGACGCAGTTTTCTGCAGTTGGGTCGGTTCATGTTCACACCGTAAATGAACCGTACCAGAGTTCGTTTGGAACCGTACCGAGACCACCTCTTCAGCTGGGTCTCGGTTCGATTGTTTGGTCCGCACCCGAGTTCGATTGCTGTATTCACACCTGCCCAAAAGGTCCGCACCAAGGGGGGAAACGAACTAGAGTTCGATTCAATCGAACCAAACAAGGCAGGTGTGAATACACCCTAAGTAAACACAGTGCAGTTTAAATGATGTCCTGTATGAACAAACTGACGGAGTAGCCTATGTTTTTATGTTTCCACTGTTCGATCGCGCCCACGCCTCACACACACACACACACACACACACACACACACACACACACACACACACACACACACACACACACACACACTGTGCATTCCAGCATTGCAATCTTGACATCGCAGCCGGTTCATTACAGCCGTAATAAAATATAATAATAAATATAAATAGTCAACCTATTTGCAGCAAATGATGGTAGATTTTAGATCAATATATTTGTTTTCCTTACAATTTTAATTAACACTAACTTTATTCTCATCTGAATTATAAATAATTTATTTCTGTATAAAATAATACTACCATTAAAAAATACATTTGATTGTCTTTTTTAATCAATGGAGAATGTGTGACTTAAAAATAAACAGATTAGTGCTTGGTTTGAGGACAAGAAATGAAAACCAATGCAATATGATGAATGTCCAAAAACGTTCGCTCTTCTCTGCCCGTTCCTCGCCTCGCCATATATATATATATATATATATATATATATATATATATATATATATATATATATATATATATATTTTTTTTTTTTTATTCATTTATTTATTTTTTGTTACATATATAATGTATATATTATATTTTTTTTGTTACATATATATATATATATATATATATATATATATATATATATATATATAAATATAGCTGCGAGCAGCGATGGAGGGCCCAAGCCGGTGACACCGCCACCCCGGTGGCTTTAGTGTAACTAAAGGCACCAGGGTGGCGGTGCCACCGGCTTGGGCCCGCCATCGCTGCTCGCAGCTATATTTATTATTATTATTATTATTATTATTTTGTCAACCTTTCGGGCACTTTTGGGGCCCTTAACATGCTCGAAAACTCTTGAAACTTTGCACACAGGTCAGAACCCGCGGCCATCAGGGCCGGGCTGAAGCTGGTACCCGGGCGTGGCAGGGGGGCTCGACAGCGCCCCCTGGAACGTGATCCGAACACGTGTCCATAAATCAAACACGCTTGCATGTAATAATATGAAACTCGGGACACATGTAGATCTCATCGGGCCGAACAACTTTCGTGCTCTAAGTTTTACGCCAGCCCAACAGGAAGTCGGCTATTATGGGTTGTTTGGAAACGCATGGTCTGGTATTTGAAACACTTCTCCTAGGGAATTCACCCGATCGCCACTAAACTCGGTGGGAATGAAGTCAAGACATTGGGGATGCTAAATTGCGGACGGATTTTTGATATCTCGAACGGTTTGGCCGTGGCGAGGAAACGAATTTATGGCGAATAATGGAAACAGGAAGTGTGTTATAACTTCTGCATACATTAACTGATCTTGATGAAACTTCAGCAGTGTGTTCGTGGTAAGAGGCCGATCACATGGATGTGACTATTGTGAGTCAAAGTTATAGCGCCACCAACTGGCAGCAGGAATATGTCACTTTCAAAATGCTTTGAAATCACCCTCTTATTTTTACCCGATTTGCTTCAAACTTTATGTGTATAATGTAAACACACGGCAGATGTAGACCTGTGAAAGGATTTTTGATATCTTTAATACTGTTGCCGTGGCAACGCTTCAAACTTTAATATTCTTTTTTGATGCTTTTGAAACTCTTAACATACTTGAAATTGGATGAAACTCGACAGACACATCACATTTATTAGCCAGTAGACATGTGCAAAGTTTCAGAAACGGGCGTGGTGAGGGGCTCAGTAGCGCCACCTTTAGTCATAAGTGGGGGGGTTAGTTTTATCAACAGCAACAAAACTTGGTATGTGTATTGTTCTCATCAAGACGGACAACTTTCTAATTGACATTAACTACCTCCGACCAACAGGAAGAGAGATATTTTGGTTTGAATGTGGATTTTCTGAAGAATTTTCTCTCCCTCTCTCTGTGTCTCTGTGTGTGAGAGGGGAGGGGGGAATTTGACTATTGCTTTTATATTGTTAATCAAGGTTTCAGGGGCTTTTGGGGTCCTTAACGTGCTCAAAAACTCTTGAAACTTTGCACACAAGTCAGAACCCCCTGCCATCAGGGACAGGCTGAAGCTGGTACCCGGGCGTGGCAGGGGGGCTCAACAGCGCCCCCTTGAACGGGGTCCCAAAACTTGGTCCATAGATCAAACACGCTTGCATGAATTAATATGAAACTCGGTACACATATAGATCTCATCGGGCCGAACAACTTTCCCCCGGTCAAGTTTTACGCCAGCCCAACAGGAAGTCGGCTATTATTGGTTGTTTGGAAAACGCTTCCTGTGGAATGCGAAGTACTCCTCCTAGAAAATTCACCGTGTCCCCTCCAAACTCGGTGTGCATGTAGTCAAGACTTTGAGGATGCTAAAATGCGGACGGATTTTTGATATCTCGAACGGTTTGGCTGTGGCGAGGAATCGAATTTATGGCGAGAAAAGAGAAACACGGAAGTGGAATAACTTCTGCATACATTAACTGATCTTGATGAAACTTCAGCAGTGTGTTCGTGGTAAGAGGCCGATCAGATGGATGTAGCTATTGTGAGTCAAAGTTATAGCGCCACCAACTGGCAGCAGGAAGTGTGTCACTTTCAACATGCTTTAGACAAAAGTGGGGGGGTTACTTTTAACTACAGTAAAGAAAAAATAGTTTGTATATTGTTCTCATCAAGCCGGACAACTTTCTAATTTACATTCAATAGCTCTGGCCATCAGGAAGTCAGATATTTTGGTCTGAATGTGAATTTTTTTGCAAAATCAGCCTCTGAATTTTTAGCCACTCCTCTTAAACTATTTATTTTATTCGTACCAAACTTTTTCAACATGATGAAACTACATTAAATATGCTAAATTGTGAATGGATAATAAATATCTCAAACGGTTTTGCTATGGCGAGGGATTAAAGTAAAAATCTTCTAAAAATGTAATTATATACCATTTATTTCTATATAAAAGTATACAAATATCACAACTAAACCCATTTTATTCTGTTTTTGCAATTCAAGAAGAATGAAAAAGTTAAAAACAGGCTATTTAGTGCTATTTGGTTCAACAAAAAAGCAAACATGGGGCTATACTGCCCTCTTGTGTCCAAAAGGACATCAAAATAGTATATAAAACTTTTTACCAGGTAGGCCAATATTGTATTTAAATATACATTTATTAGGTATGTGTCTGAGGATATTTTCCCACCGGTTAATCGACGTGTGACACGAGTGGGTGCTTTTAAATCGCTAATATAATAGTGAAAGAAAAATAATGATAATGTTGCACACACAAATCACACACATGTGGGAAAGAATGATGCTTTTAAACAACACTAAACCGCCATTAGGTGTCGCCAGGCATCCATCTTAATAAGCGAGTCATTGATTCATTCGTTCAAACGATTCGTTCGAATGAGTCGATCATGATTAAGACAGATGTTAATGGATTGATCATTCAATCTTTGAGTCAACCGATTCGTTAAAAATGCTGAATCGTTCAGTTATGAGAAAACACGTGATGCGTGATGGTTCTGCCGTGATCTTTGTTTAACTATTTTCGCTGCTGAAACAGAACAAAAACAGTCAACATTGCATCTAAAATGTAAGTGACTTAATTGTAACTGTTTATTAACCTGTTGTATGAAATCTAGGGGTGGGAGAAAAAAATTGATTCTTAGATGCATCGCGATGTGGACGTGGACGATTCTGAATCGATTCACAAATGTCAAAAAATCGATTCTCTAAAAAAATATTTTTCTAATAACGTAATATTGACGGAAGGCAAAAGGCGGAACTCTAAGCGGACGTGCGTGCAGTCTGTGGCGCGCACATAACAGAGAAGTTTCTTCTGCTCACCAAGGCTGCATTTATTTGATTAAAAATACAAACAAAAACAGTAATATTGTAAAATAGTATTCCAATTTAAAACAGCTGCTTTCTATTTTAATATATTTTAAACTGTTATTTATTCCTGTGATCAAAGCTGAGTTTTCAGCATCATTACTCCAGTCGTCACTGTCACATGATCCTTCAGAAATTATTCTAATATGATGATTGATACTCAAGAAACATTCATTATTATTTTAAATGTCGAAAACAGTTGTGTACAGTCTTTGATGAATAGAAAGTTCAAAAGAACAGCATTTATCTGAAATCTAAAGCTTTTGTAACGTTAAACACTACCGCTCAAAAGTTTGTGGTTAGTAATAATTAAAATTTTATTTTTGGGGGAAAGAAATAAAATAAATCAGTACTTTTATTTATGAAGGATGAGTTAAACTGATCAACAGTTACAGTAAAGACATTTATAATGTTAAAAATATATATATTTGAAATATATGCTGTTCTTTTGAACTTTACATTCATCAAAGCATTTTTAAAAAAAAAAAAATCTGTACACAACTGTTTTCAACATTGAAAATAATAATGAATATTTATTGAGCATCAATCATCATATTAGTATGATTTCTGAAGGATCATGTGACACTGAAGACTGGAGTAATGATGCTGAAAACTCAACTTTGATCACAGAAATGAATTACTATGTAAAATATTTAGGGCCCAAGCCCTGAAAGGGCGAAGGCCCTATTGTTTTCGTTAGGATTATTAGGGCCCAAGCCCTGAAAGGGCGCAGAGCCCTATTGTTTTCGTTAGGATTATTATTAGGGCCCAAGCCCTGAAAGGGCGAAGGCCCTATTGTTTTCGTTAGGATTATTATTATTAGGGCCCAAGCCCTGAAAGGGCGAAGAGCCCTATTGTTTTCGGTAGGATTATTTATTTTAGGGCCCAAGCCCTGAAAGGGCGAAGAGCCCTATTGTTTTCGGTAGGATTATTTATTATTAGGGCCCAAGCCCTGAAAGGGCGAAGGCCCTATTGTTTTCGTTAGGATTATTATTATTATTATTGTTGTTCAAGGGTTCGGGGGCTTTTGGGACCCTTAACAGACTCAAAAACTCATGAAACTTTGCACACAGGTCAGAACCCGCGGCCATTAGGGCCGGGCTGAAGCTGGTACCCGGGCGTGGCAGGGGGGCTCGACAGCGCCCCCTAGAACACAATCTTAAATCTTGGACACATACAAGAACGTATTAGTATGAAACTCGGTACACATATAGATCTCATCGGGCCGAACAACTTTTGCACTCTAAGTTATTAGCTCTGCCCAACAGGAAGTCAGCTATTATGGGTTGTTTGAAAAACGCATGCTCTGGAATTTAATGTACTCCTCCTAGGGAATTGATCCGATCCACACCAAACTCGGTCAGCATGAAGTCAAGACATTGAGGATGCTAAATTGCGGACGGATTTTTGATATCTCGAACGGTTTGGCCGTGGCGATGAAACGAATTTATAGCGAGAAAAGATAAACAGGAAGTGTGTTATAACTTCTGCATACATTAACTGATCTTGATGAAACTTCCGCAGTGTGTTCGTTGTAAGAGGCCGATCACATGGATGTGACTATTGTAAGACAAAGTTATAGCGCCACCAACTGGCAGCAGGAAGTGTTTCACTTTCAAAATGCTTTGAAATCACCCTCTTATTTTTACCCGATTTGCTTCAAACTTTATGTGTATAATGTAGACACACGGCAGATGTAGACCTGTGAAAGGTTTATTGATATCTTAAATACTGTTGCCGTGGCAACGCATCAAACTTTAATATTCTTTTCAGATGCTTTTGAGACTCTTAACATACTTGAAATTGGATGAAACTCGACAGACACATCACATTTATTAGCCGGTAGACATGTGCAAAGTTTCAGAAACGGGCGTGGTGAGGGGCTCAGTAGCGCCACCTTTAGTCAAAAATGGGGGCTTAGTTTTAAGTAGAGTCACAAAAATCGTTATGTATATTGTTCTCATCAAGCCGGACAACTTTCTAATTTATAGTCATAAGCTGTGACCAACAGGAAGTGAGATATTTTGGTTTGAATGTGATTTTTTGTAGAATTCTCTCCCTCTCTCTCTCTCTGCCTCTGCGTCTCTGTGTGTGTGAGGGGTGGGGGGATTTGTCTTTTGAGTGAGATTTGTTTAAAATTCCTGTTTTTCAAGGTTTCAGGGGCTTTTGGGGCCTTTAACGTGCTCGAAAACTCTTGAAACTTTGCACACAGGTCAGAACCCTCGGCCATCAGGGCCGGGCTGAAGCTGGTACCCGGGCGTGGCAGGGGGGCTCAACAGCGCCCCCTGGAACGGAATCCGAACACTTGTCCATAAATCAAACTCACTTGCATGTAATGATATGAAACTCGGTACACATATAGATCACATCGGGCTGAACAACTTTCGTGCTCTAAGTTTTACGCCAGCCCAACAGGAAGTCGGCAATTATGGGTTGTTTGGAGAACGCTTGCTGTGGAATGCGAAGTACTCCTCCTAGAGAATTCATCCAATCCCCACCAAACTCGGTGTGCATGAAGTCAAGACATTGAGGATTCTAAATTGCAGACGGATTTTTGATATCTCGAACGGTTTGGCCGTGGCGAGGAAACGAATTTATGGCGAGAAAAGAGAAACACGAAGTGGTATAACTTCTGCATACATTAACGGATCTTGATGAAACTTCACCAGTGTGTTCGTGGTAAGAGGCTGATCAGATGGATGTAACTATTGTGAGTCAAAGTTATAGCGCCACCAACTGGCAGCAGGAAGTGTGTCACTTTCAAAATGCTTTTGACAAAAGTGGGGGGGTTAGTTTTACCCACAGTTTTAAAAATCAGTACGTACATTGGTCTCATCGAGCCGGACAACTTTCTAATATACAGTTATTAGCTTCGACCAATAGGAAGTCAGATATTTTGGTTTGAATGTGGATTTATTTGCAAATTCAGCCTCTGCTTTTTACCCACTCCTGCTAAGTGTTTTTTTTTTTATTCACACCAAACTTTTTTAACACGATGAAAATACATTAAAGATGCTAAATTGTGAACGGATATTAAATATTTCAAACGGTTTTGACATGGCGAGGGATTAAAATAATGTCAAAAAAGGAATCAGAAAACATCTCATATATTCTTAAAATTTAATTATACACCATTTATTTTTATATAAAATTATACAAATATTAGAACTAAACCTATTTTATTCTGTTTTTGCAATTCAAAAAGTATGAAAAAGTTAAAAACAGGCTATTTAGTGCTATTTGTTTCAACAAAAAAGCAAACATAGGGCTATACTGCCCTCTTGTGTCCAAAAGGATATCAAAATAGTATATAAAACGTTTTACTAGGTAGGCCTATTGTATTTAAATATAAATTTATTAGGTATATGACTGTGAGGATATTTTCCCATCGGTTAAGCGACGTGTGACACGAGCGGGTGCTTTTAAATCGCTAATATAAAAGTGAAAGTAAAAAAACGGACGTCCGCACGGACATTGATAATGGTGCACGTTGGAAAGAATGATACTTTTAAACATAACACTAAACCGCCATTAGGTGTCGCCAGGCGACCATCTTAATGAGCGAGTCATTGATTCATTCGTTCAAACGATTCATTCCAATGACTGAGTCATTCATGATTGAGACAGATGTTTATGGATTGACCATTGAATCTTTGAGTCAAGCGATTCGTTTCAAAATGCTGAATCATTCAGTAATGAGAAAACAAGTTGCTGTGATCTTTGTTTAACTATTTTTGCTGCTGAAACAGAACAAAAACAGTCAATATTGCATCTAAAATGTAAGTGACTTAATTGTAACTGTTTATTAACCTGTTGTATGAAATCAATGTCACAGTTTCAATCGTGATTGTATTCAGGAAATAGTTGCCTACTCGTCAAGTGAGGTTGCTTAACTCTATCATATGTTATAAAATATATAAAAACTCCATATTTGTAATTTTTATAGTCAGTATGTTGTTAACTGGGTTGCTTTTTTGTGTGCTGCGCTCATTTGTTTACAATTCTCCTGGAGAAGCAGCATGAGCCTCAGCAGTGCAACCTTGTTACCATTGATCAGTAATACATTTATTATTAACTGCTGATTGCAACTTAAAATGAATGTAATGAAATTAGAATAATCTCTCGTTTTAGTGATTCCCAAGTTATTTTTTTGTTATTGACGTTCTAATCAGGCTATACTTTGGTCGGGCAAGTAAAATTCTCTTTCAGGTAGGCCTATTGTATTTATATATAAATATATTAGGGATGTGACTGTGATAAAATTTTCCCACCGGTTAATCGACATGTGACACCGCTGAGGGCTTTTAAATCGCTAACTATAGTATACTATATACTAGTAAAATACAGACGTCCGCACAGACATTGATAATGGTGCGGAGTAGAGCGAGCATTTTCAATGTATTCCTATGGATGTAGGAATTAACTAAAACATTTTATTTATGTTTTTGTGTCCACTGTTCAACCGCAACCGCGTCACACACACATTCCAGAATTGCAATCTTGACATTCATTATAGCCCTAATACAATATAATAATAAAAATAGTCAACCTAACATAAACGAATTACACTGCTCTGTTTAAATAGTCAGTAGTACAATCTGTACCATTCACAGTAAGCAGAGCTCCACTGTGATGTTTCCAAGAACATTTTTGCGCGTGTGAAGAGGATGATTTTTTCCATCGATATTGGAACACGAGTGAAGTACAAAGCCTATAATAAAGAATAGTTTAGCATCCAAATACATCGCAAAAATTGAAACATTTTGATTCTAATGAGAGGGTTACGTGAGACCAACACTGCTTACTTTCGTTTTTATTTTTACATTACATTTAAAGGATTTGTTGTGGAATATTTTGAGTGTATCATAAAATCAGAATAAGGTAAGACAAGTAATATTTTCTGTCTTATATATATATATATATATATATATATATATATATATATATATATATATATATATGTGTGTGTGTGTGTGTATATATATATATATATATATATATATATATATATATATAGATATAGATATAGATAGATAGATATTTATATACACACACACATATATATATATATATATATATATATATATATGTGTGTGTGTGTGTGTGTGTGTGTGTGTGTATGTATATATATATATATATAAATATAGCTGCGAGCAGCGATGGAGGGCCAAAGCCGGTGGCACCGCCATCCCCGGTGCCTTTAGGTAACTAAAGGCACCGGGGTTGCGGTGCCACCGGCTTGGGCCCGTAATCGCTGCTCGCAGCTATATTTATTATTATTATTATTATTTTGTCAACCTTTCGGGCACTTTTGGGGCCCTTAACATGCTCGAAAACTCTTGAAACTTTGCACACAGGTCAGAACCCGCGGCCATCAGGGCCGGGCTGAAGCTGGTACCCGGGCGTGGCAGGGGGGCTCGACAGCGCCCCCTGGAACGGGATCCGAACACGTGTCCATAAATCAAACACGCTTGCATGTAATAATATGAAACTCGATACACATGTAGATCTCATCGGGCCGAACAACTTTCGTGCTCTAAGTTTTACGCCAGCCCAACAGGAAGTCGGCTATTATGGGTTGTTTGGAAACGCATGGTCTGGTATTTGAAACACTTCTCCTAGGGAATTCACCCGATCGCCACCAAACTCGGTGGGAATGAAGTCAAGACATTGAGGATGCTAAATTGCGGACGGATTTTTGATATCTCGAACGGTTTGGCTGTGGCGAGGACACGAATTTATGGCGCATAATGGAAACAGGAAGTGTGTTATAACTTCTGCATACATTAACTGATCTTGATTAAACTTCAGCAGTGTGTTCGTTGTAAGAGGCCGATCACATGGATGTGACTATTGTGAGTCAAAGTTATAGCGCCACCAACTGGCAGCAGGAAGTGTGTCCCTTTCAAAATGCTTTGAAATCACCCTCTTATTTTTACCCGATTTGCTTCAAACTTTATGTGTATAATGTAAACACACGGCAGATGTAGACCTGTGAAAGGATTTTTGATATCTTTAATACTGTTGCCATGGCAACGCTTCAAACTTTAATATTCTTTTTTGATGCTTTTGAGACTCTTAACATACTTGAAATTGGATGAAACTCGACAGACACATCACATTTATTAGCCCGTAGACATGTGCAAAGTTTCAGAAACGGGCGTGGTGAGGGGCTCAGTAGCGCCACCTTTAGTCATAAGTGGGGGGGTTAGTTTTATCAACAGCAACAAAACTTGGTATGTGTATTGTTCTCATCAAGACGGACAACTTTCTAATTTACATGAACCATCTCCGACCAACAGGAAGAGAGATATTTTGGTTTGAATGTGGATTTTCTGAAGAATTTTCTCTCCCTCTCTCTGTGTCTGTGTGTGTGTGAGGGGAGGGGGGGATTTGACTATTGCTTTTATATTGTTAATCAAGGTTTCAGGGGCTTTTGCGGTCCTTAACGTGCTCAAAAACTCTTGAAACTTTGCACACAAGTCAGAACCCACGGCCATCAGGGCCGGGCTGAAGCTGGTACCCGGGCGTGGCTGGGGGGCTCAACAGCGCCCCCTTGAACGGGGTTCTAAAACTTGATCCATATATCAAACACGCTCGCATGAATTAATATGAAACTCGGTACACATATAGATCTCATCGGGCCGAACAACTTTACCCCGGTCAAGTTTTACGCCAGCCCAACAGGAAGTCGGCTATTATGGGTTGTTTGGAAAACGCTTGCTGTGGAATGTGAAATACTCCTCCTAGAAAATTCACCGTGTCCCCTTCAAACTCGGTGTGCATGTAGTCAAGACTTTGAGGATGCTAAATTGCGGACGGATTTTTGATATCTCGAACGGTTTGGCTGTGGCGAGGAATCGAATTTATGGCGAGAAAAGAGAAACACGGAAGTGGAATAACTTCTGCATACATTAACTGATCATGATGAAACTTCAGCAGTGTGTTCGTGGTAAGAGGCCGATCAGATGGATGTAGCTATTGTGAGTCAAAGTTATAGCGCCACCAACTGGCAGCAGGAAGTGTGTCACTTTCAACATGCTTTTGACAAAAGTGGGGGGGTTACTTTTAACTACAGTAAAGAAAAAATAGTTTGTATATTGTTCTCATCAAGCCGGACAACTTTCTAATTTACATTCAATAGCTCTGGCCATCAGGAAGTCAGATATTTTGGTCTGAATGTGAATTTTTTTGCAAAATCAGCCTCTGAATTTTTAGCCACTCCTCTTAAACTATTTATTTTATTCGTACCAAACTTTTTCAACATGATGAAACTACATTAAATATGCTAAGTTGTGATAATAAATAATAAATATCTCAAACGGTTTTGCTATGGCGAGGGATTAAAGTAATGTCCAAAAAGGAAACACTAAAAATCTTCTAAAAATGTAATTATATACCATTTATTTCTATATAAAAGTATACAAATATCACAACTAAACCCATTTTATTCTGTTTTTGCAATTCAAGAAGAATGAAAAAGTTAAAAACAGGCTATTTAGTGCTATTTGGTTCAACAAAAAAGCAAACATAGGGCTATACTGCCCTCTTGTGTCCAAAAGGACATCAAAATAGTATATAAAACTTTTTACCAGGTAGGCCAATATTGTATTTAAATATACATTTATTAGGTATGTGTCTGAGGATATTTTTCCACTGGTTAATCGACGTGTGACACGAGTGGGTGCTTTTAAATCGCTAATATAAAAGTGAAAGTAAAAAAACGGACGTCCGCACGGACATTGATAATGGTGCACGTTGGAAAGAATGATACTTTTAAACATAACACTAAACCGCCATTAGGTGTCGCCAGGCGACCATCTTAATGAGCGAGTCATTGATTAATTCGTTCAAATGATTCGTTCCAATGACTGAGTCATTCATGATTGAGACAGATGTTTATGGATTGACCATTGAATCTTTGAGTCAAACGATTCGTTTCAAAATGCTGAATCATTCAGTAATGAGAAAACAAGTTGCTGTGAGATGCGCAATGGTTCTGCTGTGATCTTTGTTTAACTATTTTTGCTGCTGAAACAGAACAAAAACAGTCAATATTGCATCTAAAATGTAAGTGACTTAATTGTAACTGTTTATTAACCTGTTGTATGAAATCAATGTCACAGTTTCAATCGTGATTGTATTCAGGAAATAGTTGCCTACTCGTCAAGTGAGGTTGCTTAACTCTATCATATGTTATAAAATATATAAAAACTCCATATTTGTAATTTTTATAGTCAGTATGTTGTTAACTGGGTTGCTTTTTTGTGTGCTGCGCTCATTTGTTTACAATTCTCCTGGAGAAGCAGCATGAGCCTCAGCAGTGCAACCTTGTTACCATTGATCAGTAATACATTTATTATTAACTGATGATTGCAACTTAAAATGAATGTAATGAAATTAGAATAATCTCTCGTTTTAGTGATTTCCAAGTTATTTTTTTGTTATTGACGTTCTAATCAGGCTATACTCTGGTCGGGCAAGTAAAATTCTCTTTCAGGTAGGCCTATTGTATTTATATATAGCCCTGAAAGGCGAAGAGCCCTATTGTTTTCGGTAGGATTATTTATTATTAGGGCCCAAGCCCTGAAAGGGCGCAGAGCCCTATTGTTTTCGTTAGGATTATTATTATTATTATTGTTGTTCAAGGGTTCGGGGGCTTTTGGGGCCTTTAACGTGCTCAAAAACTCATGAAACTTTGCACGCAGGTCAGAACCCGCGGCCATTAGGGCCGGGCTGAAGCTGGTACCCGGGCGTGGCAGGGGGGCTCAACAGCGCCCCCTAGAACACAATCTTAAATCTTGGACACATACAAGAACGTATTAGTATGAAACTCGGTACACATATAGATCTCATCGGGCCGAACAACTTTCGCACTCTAAGTTATTAGCTCTGCCCAACAGGAAGTCAGCTATTATAGGTTGTTTGAAAAACGCATGCTGTGGAATTTAATGTACTCCTCCTAGGGAATTGATCCGATCCACACCAAACTCGGTCAGCATGAAGTCAAGACATTGAGGATGCTAAATTGCGGACGGATTTTTGATATCTCGAACGGTTTGGCCGTGGCGATGAAACGAATTTATAGCGAGAAAAGATAAACAGGAAGTGTGTTATAACTTCTGCATACATTAACTGATCTTGATGAAACTTCCGCAGTGTGTTCGTTGTAAGAGGCCGATCACATGGATGTGACTATTGTGAGTCAAAGTTATAGCGCCACCAACTGGCAGCAGGAAGTGTGTCACTTTCAAAATGCTTTGAAATCACCCTCTTATTTTTACCCGATTTGCTTCAAACTTTATGTGTATAATGTAGACACACGGCAGATGTAGACCTGTGAAAGGTTTATTGATATCTTAAATACTGTTGCCGTGGCAACGCATCAAACTTTAATATTCTTTTCAGATGCTTTTGAGACTCTTAACATACTTGAAATTGGATGAAACTCGACAGACACATCACATTTATTAGCCGGTAGACATGTGCAAAGTTTCAGAAACGGGCGTGGTGAGGGGCTCAGTAGCGCCACCTTTAGTCAAAAATGGGGGCTTAGTTTTAAGTAGAGTCACAAAAATCGTTATGTATATTGTTCTCATCAAGCCGGACAACTTTCTAATTTAGAGTCATAAGCTGTGACCAACAGGAAGTGAGATATTTTGGTTTGAATGTGATTTTTTGTAGAATTCTCTCCCTCTCTCTCTCTGCCTCTGCGTCTCTGTGTGTGTGAGGGGTGGGGGGATTTGTCTTTTGAGTGAGATTTGTTTAAAATTCCTGTTTTTCAAGGTTTCAGGGGCTTTTGGGGCCTTTAACGTGCTCAAAAACTCTTGAAACTTTGCACACAGGTCAGAACCCGCGGCCATCAGGGCCGGGCTGAAGCTGGTACCCGGGCGTGGCAGGGGGGCTCAACAGCGCCCCCTGGAACGGGATTTGAACACTTGTCCATAAATCAAACACACTTGCATGTAATGATATGAAACTCGGTACACATATAGATCACATTGGGCTGAACAACTTTCGTGCTCTAAGTTTTACGCCAGCCCAACAGGAAGTCGGCAATAATGGGTTGTTTGGAGAACGCTTGCTGTGGAATGCGAAGTACTCCTCCTAGAGAATTCATCCAATCCCCACCAAACTCGGTGTGCATGAAGTCAAGACATTGAGGATTCTAAATTGCGGACGGATTTTTGATATCTCGAACGGTTTGGCCGTGGCGAGGAAACGAATTTATGGCGAGAAAAGAGAAACACGAAGTGGTATAACTTCTGCATACATTAACGGATCTTGATGAAACTTCACCAGTGTGTTCGTGGTAAGAGGCCGATCACATGGATGTGACTATTGTGAGTCAAAGTTATAGCGCCACCAACTGGCAGCAGGAAGTGTGTCACTTTCAAAATGCTTTTGACAAAAGTGGGGGGGTTAGTTTTACCCACAGTTTTAAAAATCAGTACGTACATTGGTCTCATCGAGCCGGACAACTTTCTAATATACAGTTATTAGCTTCGACCAATAGGAAGTCAGATATTTTGGTTTGAATGTGGATTTATTTGCAAATTCAGCCTCTGCTTTTTACCCACTCCTGCTAAGTGTTTTTTTTTTATTCACACCAAACTTTTTTAACACGATGAAAATACATTAAAGATGCTAAATTGTGAACGGATATTAAATATTTAAAATGGTTTTGACATGGCGAGGGATTAAAATAATGTCAAAAAAGGAATCAGAAAACATCTCATATCTTCTTAAAATTTAATTATACACCATTTATTTTTATATAAAATTATACAAATATCAGAACTAAACCGAAACAGAACTAGTTTTGGGTTTATTCAGTTTTTTTCAATTCAAGAATTATGTACAAGTTTAAAATCAGCCAGAATGCGCTATTTAGTAAAAAAAAAAAAGTCATACATAGGGCTATACTGCCCTCTTGTGTTCAAAATCAGGTAGGCCCATTGTATATTGTATTTATATATAAATATAATAGCGATGTGACTGAGAATTTTTTCCCACTGGTTAATTGATGTGTGACACCGCGGCGGGGGCTTTTAAATCGCTAACTTAAAGGGATACTCCACTTTAAATGGAAAATTCTGTCATCATATACTCACCCTCATGTTGTTTCAATCCTTTATTAATTTCTTTCTTCTGCTGAACAGTTTAGAACTGCTGATATTTAGAAGAATGTCAGTAACCAGACAGTTTCTGGTCTCATTGACTTCCATAGTATACATTTTTTTCCTACTATGGAAGTCAATGGGATCAGAAACTGTCTGGTTACTGACATTCTCCTAAATATCTTCCTTTCTGTTCAGCAGAAGAAAGAAATTCATAAAGGATTAAAACAACATGAGGGTGAGAATATGGTGACAGAATTTTCATTTTAAAGTGGAGTATCCCTTTAAAAGCGAAAGTGAAATACGGTCGTCCAGTAGGAATGAACTAAAAAACATTCACTCTGTTCTGCTCGTTCCTCGCTGTAGACGCGTTATTGCCCATGCAGCCGTGAGCATTTTAGTTTCATTTAAAGGAGTCATAACCTGCAATTTTCACTTTTCCACGAGAATCAATGTATGTTATGATCGACTAACGATTATACACTGGCCGGGAAGCCGATATTTAAAAGTGAAGCGTTTGTTTACCTCAGGGTAAATAAACCAGCGCGCGTGCACGCCCACTCAAATACGAGATTTTGATTTCAGCTCCCTCTTGACGTCATGAGGTAGTAGGATATACCATATATGGACACCGCAGCAGGAAACCCCCCCTTCCCCTCTCCCCCTCATATTCAGTTCAGTCGGGAAAGATGGAGAAACCGAGTGCACACCGGACTTGCTCTGTGGTTGATTGCCATAAAAAACATGGAAATGTGTTTTATCTCCCAAAATCGGACGAAACTATCAGGGACCAGTGGATGAAATTCATTTTTAATGACGCTGTCCCAACAACCCTTTCAACTGGCGTGCAGAGCCATATAGAGCGTCCACGACAGCCAAAACATCGCATTGATCTCGCGAGACAATAATGCCTTCAGAAATAAGGGTAAAAGTAGGTCTGTGTTTATTTTTTTTCCACTTTTCTTTTTTAGAAGGGCCTGAAAGACTATAATACAGCAGTAGGTATCCAATGTAATACAAGGTTATGACTCCTTTAAAAAATAGCGCCATTTCGGGGGTGGGATTGCTTGAATGTTTTTTTACAAAAGCACAATGTTGTGTTTTATTGCGAGTGTACATAAATATAAGTAAACACAGTGCAGTTTAAATGATGTCCTGTATGAACAAACCGACGGAGTAGCCTATGTTTTTATGTTTCCACTGTTCGATCGCGTCCACGCCTCACACACACACACACTGTGCATTCCAGCATTGCAATCTTGACATCGCAGCCGGTTCATTACAGCCGTAATAAAATATAATAATAAATATAAATAGTCAACCTATTTGCAGCAAATGATAGTAGATTTTAGATCAATATATTTGTTTTCCTTACAATTTTAATTAACACTAACTTTATTCTCATCTGAATTATAAATAATTTATTTCTGTATAAAATAATACTACCATTAAAAAATACATTTGATTGTCTTTTTTAATCAATGGAGAATGTGTGACTTAAAAATAAACAGATTAGTGCTCGGTTTGAGGACAAGAAATGAAAACCAATGCAATATGATGAATGTCCAAAAACGTTCGCTCTTCTCTGCCCGTTCCTCGCCTCGCTATATATATATATATATATATATATATATATATTTATTTTTTGTTACATATATAATGTATATATATATATATATATATTTATTTTTTTTGTTACATTTTTATATATATATATATAAATATAGCTGCGAGCAGCGATGGAGGGCCCAAGCCGGTGACACCGCCACCCCGGTGGCTTTAGTGTAACTAAAGGCACCAGGGTGGCGGTGCCACCGGCTTGGGCCCGCAATCGCTGCTCGCAGCTATATTTATTATTATTATTATTATTTTGTCAACCTTTCGGGCACTTTTGGGGCCCTTAACATGCTCGAAAACTCTTGAAACTTTGCACACAGGTCAGAACCCGCGGCCATCAGGGCCGGGCTGAAGCTGGTACCCGGGCGTGGCAGGGGGGCTCGACAGCGCCCCCTGGAACGGGATCCGAACACGTGTCCATAAATCAAACACGCTTGCATGTAATAATATGAAACTCGATACACATGTAGATCTCATCGGGCCGAACAACTTTCGTGCTCTAAGTTTTACGCCAGCCCAACAGGAAGTCGGCTATTATGGGTTGTTTGGAAACGCATGGTCTGGTATTTGAAACACTTCTCCTAGGGAATTCACCCGATCGCCACCAAACTCGGTGGGAATGAAGTCAAGACATTGAGGATGCTAAATTGCGGACGGATTTTTGATATCTCGAACGGTTTGGCTGTGGCGAGGACACGAATTTATGGCGAATAATGGAAACAGGAAGTGTGTTATAACTTCTGCATACATTAACTGATCTTGATTAAACTTCAGCAGTGTGTTCGTTGTAAGAGGCCGATCACATGGATGTGACTATTGTGAGTCAAAGTTATAGCGCCACCAACTGGCAGCAGGAAGTGTGTCCCTTTCAAAATGCTTTGAAATCACCCTCTTATTTTTACCCGATTTGCTTCAAACTTTATGTGTATAATGTAAACACACGGCAGATGTAGACCTGTGAAAGGATTTTTGATATCTTTAATACTGTTGCCATGGCAACGCTTCAAACTTTAATATTCTTTTTTGATGCTTTTGAGACTCTTAACATACTTGAAATTGGATGAAACTCGACAGACACATCACATTTATTAGCCCGTAGACATGTGCAAAGTTTCAGAAACGGGCGTGGTGAGGGGCTCAGTAGCGCCACCTTTAGTCATAAGTGGGGGGGTTAGTTTTATCAACAGCAACAAAACTTGGTATGTGTATTGTTCTCATCAAGACGGACAACTTTCTAATTTACATGAACCATCTCCGACCAACAGGAAGAGAGATATTTTGGTTTGAATGTGGATTTTCTGAAGAATTTTCTCTCCCTCTCTCTGTGTCTGTGTGTGTGTGAGGGGAGGGGGGGATTTGACTATTGCTTTTATATTGTTAATCAAGGTTTCAGGGGCTTTTGCGGTCCTTAACGTGCTCAAAAACTCTTGAAACTTTGCACACAAGTCAGAACCCACGGCCATCAGGGCCGGGCTGAAGCTGGTACCCGGGCGTGGCTGGGGGGCTCAACAGCGCCCCCTTGAACGGGGTTCTAAAACTTGATCCATATATCAAACACGCTCGCATGAATTAATATGAAACTCGGTACACATATAGATCTCATCGGGCCGAACAACTTTACCCCGGTCAAGTTTTACGCCAGCCCAACAGGAAGTCGGCTATTATGGGTTGTTTGGAAAACGCTTGCTGTGGA
>NC_140213.1:27584630-27599630 GCF_951802725.1 Rutilus rutilus
ACCCATTTTATTCTGTTTTTGCAATTCAAGAAGAATGAAAAAGTTAAAAACAGGCTATTTAGTGCTATTTGGTTCAACAAAAAAGCAAACGTGGGGCTATACTGCCCTCTTGTGTCCAAAAGGACATCAAAATAGTATATAAAACTTTTTACCAGGTAGGCCAATATTGTATTTAAATATACATTTATTAGGTATGTGTCTGAGGATATTTTCCCACCGGTTAATCGACGTGTGACACGAGTGGGTGCTTTTAAATCGCTAATATAATAGTGAAAGAAAAATAATGATAATGTTGCACACACAAATCACACACATGTGGGAAAGAATGATGCTTTTAAACAACACTAAACCGCCATTAGGTGTCGCCAGGCATCCATCTTAATAAGCGAGTCATTGATTCATTCGTTCAAACGATTCGTTCGAATGAGTCGATCATGATTAAGACAGATGTTAATGGATTGATCATTCAATCTTTGAGTCAACCGATTCGTTAAAAATGCTGAATCGTTCAGTTATGAGAAAACACGTGATGCGTGATGGTTCTGCCGTGATCTTTGTTTAACTATTTTCGCTGCTGAAACAGAACAAAAACAGTCAACATTGCATCTAAAATGTAAGTGACTTAATTGTAACTGTTTATTAACCTGTTGTATGAAATCTAGGGGTGGGAGAAAAAAATTGATTCTTAGATGCATCGCGATGTGGACGTGGACGATTCTGAATCGATTCACAAATGTCAAAAAATCGATTCTCTAAAAAAATATTTTTCTAATAACGTAATATTGACGGAAGGCAAAAGGCGGAACTCTAAGCGGACGTGCGTGCAGTCTGTGGCGCGCACATAACAGAGAAGTTTCTTCTGCTCACCAAGGCTGCATTTATTTGATTAAAAATACAAACAAAAACAGTAATATTGTAAAATAGTATTCCAATTTAAAACAGCTGCTTTCTATTTTAATATATTTTAAACTGTTATTTATTCCTGTGATCAAAGCTGAGTTTTCAGCATCATTACTCCAGTCGTCACTGTCACATGATCCTTCAGAAATTATTCTAATATGATGATTGATACTCAAGAAACATTCATTATTATTTTAAATGTCGAAAACAGTTGTGTACAGTCTTTGATGAATAGAAAGTTCAAAAGAACAGCATTTATCTGAAATCTAAAGCTTTTGTAACGTTAAACACTACCGCTCAAAAGTTTGTGGTTAGTAATAATTAAAATTTTATTTTTGGGGGAAAGAAATAAAATAAATCAGTACTTTTATTTATGAAGGATGAGTTAAACTGATCAACAGTTACAGTAAAGACATTTATAATGTTAAAAATATATATATTTGAAATATATGCTGTTCTTTTGAACTTTACATTCATCAAAGCATTTTTAAAAAAAAAAAAATCTGTACACAACTGTTTTCAACATTGAAAATAATAATGAATATTTATTGAGCATCAATCATCATATTAGTATGATTTCTGAAGGATCATGTGACACTGAAGACTGGAGTAATGATGCTGAAAACTCAACTTTGATCACAGAAATGAATTACTATGTAAAATATTTAGGGCCCAAGCCCTGAAAGGGCGAAGGCCCTATTGTTTTCGTTAGGATTATTAGGGCCCAAGCCCTGAAAGGGCGCAGAGCCCTATTGTTTTCGTTAGGATTATTATTAGGGCCCAAGCCCTGAAAGGGCGAAGGCCCTATTGTTTTCGTTAGGATTATTATTATTATTATTATTATTATTGTTCAAGGGTTCGGGGGCTTTTGGGGCCTTTAACGTGCTCAAAAACTCATGAAACTTTGCACACAGGTCAGAAGCTGCGGCCATTAGGGCCGGGCTGAAGATGGTACCTGGGCGTGGCAGGGGGGCTCGACAGCGCCCCCTTGAATGGGGTCCGAGTGCGGTCCGAAAACTTGGTCCATATACCAAACACTCTTGCATGAATTAATATGAAACTCGGTACACATATAGATCTTATTGGGCTGAACAACTTTCGTGCTCTAAGTTTTACGCCAGCCCAACAGGAAGTCGGCTATTATGGGTTGTTTGGAAAACGCATGCTGTGGAATTTGATGTACTCCTCCTAGGAAATTCATCCATTCGCCTCAAAACTCGGTGTGCATGAAGTCAAGACATTGAGGATGATAAATTGCGGACAGATTTTTGATATCTCGAACGGTTTGGCCAAGGCGAGGAAACGAATTTATGGCGAATAATGGGACACAGGAAGTGTATTATAACTTCTGCATACATTGACTGATCTTGATAAAACTTCAGCAGTGTGTTCGTGGTCAGAGGCCGATCACATTGATGTGACTATTGTGAGTCAAAGTTATAGCGCCACCAACTGGCAGCAGGAAGTGTGTCACTTTCAAAATGCTTTGAAATCACCCTCTTATTTTTACCCTATTTGCTTCAAACTTTATGTGTATAATGTAAACACTGGGCAGATGTAGACCTGTGAAAGGATTTTTGATATCTTTAATACTGTTGCCATGGCAAAGCTTCAAACTTTAATATTCTTTTTTGATGCTTTTGAGACTCTTAACATACTTGAAATTGGATGAAACTCGACAGACACATCACATTTATTAGCCCGTAGACATGTGCAAAGTTTCAGAAACGGGCGTGGTGAGGGGCTCAGTAGCGCCACCTTTAGTCATAAATGGGGCGGTTAGTTTTATCAACAGCAACAAAACTTGGTATGTGTATTGTTCTCATCAAGACGGACAACTTTCTAATTGACATTAACCATCTCCGACCAACAGGAAGAGAGATATTTTGGTTTGAATGTGGATTTTCTGAAGAATTTTCTCTCCCTCTCTCTGTGTCTCTGTGTGTGTGAGGGGAGGGGGGATTTGAATATTGCTTTTATATTGTTAATCAAGGTTTCAGGGGCTTTTGGGGTCCTTAACGTGCTCAAAAACTCTTGAAACTTTGCACACAAGTCAGAACCCACGGCCATCAGGGCCGGGCTGAAGCTGGTACCCGGGCGTGGCTGGGGGGCTCAACAGCGCCCCCTTGAACGGGGTTCTAAAACTTGATCCATATATCAAACACGCTCGCATGAATTAATATGAAACTCGGTACACATATAGATCTCATCGGGCCGAACAACTTTACCCCGGTCAAGTTTTACGCCAGCCCAACAGGAAGTCGGCTATTATGGGTTGTTTGGAAAACGCTTGCTGTGGAATGTGAAATACTCCTCCTAGAAAATTCACCGTGTCCCCTTCAAACTCGGTGTGCATGTAATCAAGACTTTGAGGATGCTAAATTGCGGACGGATTTTTGATATCTCGAACGGTTTGGCTGTGGCGAGGAATCGAATTTATGGCGAGAAAAGAGAAACACGGAAGTGGAATAACTTCTGCATACATTAACTGATCTTGATGAAACTTCAGCAGTGTGTTCGTGGTAAGAGGCCGATCAGATGGATGTAGCTATTGTGAGTCAAAGTTATAGCGCCACCAACTGGCAGCAGGAAGTGTGTCACTTTCAACATGCTTTTGACAAAAGTGGGGGGGTTACTTTTAACTACAGTAAAGAAAAAATTGTTTCTATATTGTACTCATCAAGCCGGACAACTTTCTAATTTACATTCAATAGCTCTGGCCATCAGGAAGTCAGATATTTTGGTCTGAATGTGAATTTTTTTGCAAAATCAGCCTCTGAATTTTTAGCCACTCCTCTTAAACTATTTATTTTATTCGTACCAAACTTTTTCAACATGATGAAACTACATTAAATATGCTAAATTGTGAATGGATAATAAATATCTCAAACGGTTTTGCTATGGCGAGGGATTAAAGTAAAAATCTTCTAAAAATGTAATTATATACCATTTATTTCTATATAAAAGTATACAAATATCACAACTAAACCCATTTTATTCTGTTTTTGCAATTCAAGAAGAATGAAAAAGTAAAAAACAGGCTATTTAGTGCTATTTGGTTCAACAAAAAAGCAAACATAGGGCTATACTGCCCTCTTGTGTCCAAAAGGACATCAAAATAGTATATAAAACTTTTTACCAGGTAGGCCAATATTGTATTTAAATATACATTTATTAGGTATGTGTCTGAAGATATTTTCCCACCGGTTAATCGACGTGTGACACAAGTGGGTGCTTTTAAATCGCTAATATAATAGTGAAAGAAAAATAATGATAATGTTGCACACACAAATCACACACATGTGGGAAAGAATGATGCTTTTAAACAACACTAAACCGCCATTAGGTGTCGCCAGGCATCCATCTTAATAAGCGAGTCATTGATTCGTTCGTTCAAACGATTCGTTCGAATGAGTCGATCATGATTAAGACAGATGTTTATGGATTGATCATTCAATCTTTGAGTCAACCGATTCGTTAAAAATGCTGAATCGTTCAGTTATGAGAAAACACGTGATGCTGAAACAGAACAAAAACAGTCAACATTGCATCCAAAATGTAAGTGACTTAATTGTAACTGTTTATTAACCTGTTGTATGAAATCTAGGGGTGGGAGAAAAAAATTTATTCTTAGATGCATCGCGATGCGGACGTGGACGATTCTGAATCGATTCACAAATGTAAAAAAATCGATTCTCTAAAAAAATATTTTTTCTAATAACGTAATATTGACGGAAGGCAAAAGGCGCAACTCTAAGCGGACGTGCGTGCAGTCTGTGGCGCGCACATAACAGAGAAGTTTCTTCTGCTCACCAAGGCTGCATTTATTTGATTAAAAATACAAACAAAAACAGTAATATTGTAAAATATTATTCCAATTTAAAACAGCTGCTTTCTATTTTAATATATTTTAAACTGTTATTTATTCCTGTGATCAAAGCTGAGTTTTCAGCATCATTACTTCAGTCGTCACTGTCACATGATCCTTGAGAAATTATTCTTGTATGATGATTGATACTCAAGAAACATTCATTATTATTTTAAATGTCGAAAACAGTTGTGTACAGTCTTTGATGAATAGAAAGTTCAAAAGAACAGCATTTATCTGAAATCTAAAGCTTTTGTAACGTTAAACACTACCGCTCAAAAGTTTGTGGTTAGTAATAATTACAATTTTATTTTTGGGGGAAAGAAATAAAATAAATCAGTACTTTTATTTATGAAGGATGAGTTAAACTGATCAACAGTTACAGTAAAGACATTTATAATGTTAAAAATATATATCTTTGAAATATATGCTGTTCTTTTGAACTTTACATTCATCAAAGCATTTTGAAAAAAAAAATCTGTACACAACTGTTTTCAACATTGAAAATAATAATGAATATTTATTGAGCATCAATCATCATATTAGTATGATTTCTGAAGGATCATGTGACACTGAAGACTGGAGTAATGATGCTGAAAACTCACCTTTGATCACAGAAATGAATTACTATGTAAAATATTTGAAAATTGAAAACAGCTGTTTTAAATTGGAATAATATTTCACAATATTACTGTTTTTGTTTGTATTTTTAATCAATAAATGCAGCCTTGGTGAGCAGAAGAGACTTCTCCTAAAAACATTAAAAATCTTACTGACCCCGAACTTTTGAACAATAATATATATATATATATATATATACGTATGTGTATGTATGTATGTATGTATGTATATATATATATATATATATATATATATATATATACATATACATATATATGTATGTGTGTGTATGTATGTATGTATATATATATATATATATATATATATATATAAATATAGCTGCGAGCAGCGATGGAGGGCCAAAGCCGGCGGTGCCGCCACCCCGGTGCCTTTAGGTAACTAAAGGCACCGGGGTTGCGGTGCCACCGGCTTGGGCCCGTAATCGCTGCTCGCAGCTATATTTATTATTATTATTATTATTATTATTATTATTATTGTTGTTCAAGGGTTCGGGGGCTTTTGGGGCCTTTAACGTGCTCAAAAACTCATGAAACTTTGCACACAGGTCAGAACCTGCGGCCATTAGGGCCGGGCTGAAGCTGGTACCCGGGCGTGGCAGGGGGGCTCAACAGCGCCCCCTGGAACGGAATCCGAACACTTGTCCATAAATCAAACACACTTGCATATAATAATATTAAACTCGGAACAGATATAGATCTCATCGGGCCGAACAACTTTCGTGCTCTAAGTTTTACGCCAGCCCAACAGGAAGTCGGCTATTATGGGTTGTTTGGAAACGCATGCTGTGGAATTTAATGTACTCCTCCTAGGGAATTCATCCAATCGGCTCCAAACTCGGTCAGCATGAAGTCAAGACATTGAGGATGCTAAATTGCGGACAGATTTTTGATATCTCGAACGGTTTGGCCGTGGCGAGGAAACGAATTTATGGCGAATAATGGAAACAGGAAGTGTGTTATAACTTCTGCATACATTAACTGATCTTGATTAAACTTCAGCAGTGTGTTCGTTGTAAGAGGCCGATCACATGGATGTGACTATTGTGAGTCAAAGTTATAGCGCCACCAACTGGCAGCAGGAAGTGTGTCCCTTTCAAAATGCTTTGAAATCACCCTCTTATTTTTACCCGATTTGCTTCAAACTTTATGTGTATAATGTAAACACACGGCAGATGTAGACCTGTGAAAGGATTTTTGATATCTTTAATACTGTTGCCATGGCAACGCTTCAAACTTTAATATTCTTTTTTGATGCTTTTGAGACTCTTAACATACTTGAAATTGGATGAAACTCGACAGACACATCACATTTATTAGCCCGTAGACATGTGCAAAGTTTCAGAAACGGGCGTGGTGAGGGGCTCAGTAGCGCCACCTTTAGTCATAAGTGGGGGGGTTAGTTTTATCAACAGCAACAAAACTTGGTATGTGTATTGTTCTCATCAAGACGGACAACTTTCTAATTTACATGAACTTTCTCCAACCAACAGGAAGAGAGATATTTTGGTTTGAATGTGGATTTTCTGAAGAATTTTCTCTCCCTCTCTCTGTGTCTCTGTGTGTGTGAGGGGAGGGGGGGATTTGTTTATTGCTTTTATTGTGTTTTTCAAGGTTTCAGGGGCTTTTGGGGTCCTTAACGTGCTCAAAAACTCTTGAAACTTTGCACACAGGTCAGAACCTGCGGCCATCAGGGCCGGGCTGAAGCTGGTACCCGGGCGTGGCAGGGGGGGTCAACAGCGCCCCCTTGAATTGGGTCCGAAAACTTGGTCCATAGATCAAACACGCTTGCATGAATTAATATGAAACTCGGTACACATATAGATCTCATCGGGCCGAACAACCCTCCCCTGGTCAAGTTTTACGCCAGCCCAACAGGAAGTCGGCTATTATGGGTTGTTTGGAAAACGCTTGCTGTGGAATGTGAAATACTCCTCCTAGAAAATTCACCGTGTCCCCTTCAAACTCGGTGGGCATGTAGTCAAGACTTTGAGGATGCTAAATTGCGGACGGATTTTTGATATCTCGAACGGTTTGGCTGTGGCGAGGAATCGAATTTATGGCGAGAAAAGAGAAACACGGAAGTGGAATAACTTCTGCATACATTAACTGATCTTGATGAAACTTCAGCAGTGTGTTCGTGGTAAGAGGCCGATCAGATGGATGTAGCTATTGTGAGTCAAAGTTATAGCGCCACCAACTGGCAGCAGGAAGTGTGTCACTTTCAACATGCTTTTGACAAAAGTGGGGGGGTTACTTTTAACTACAGTAAAGAAAAAATAGTTTGTATATTGTTCTCATCAAGCCGGACAACTTTCTAATTTACATTCAATAGCTCTGGCCATCAGGAAGTCAGATATTTTGGTCTGAATGTGAATTTTTTTGCAAAATCAGCCTCTGAATTTTTAGCCACTCCTCTTAAACTATTTATTTTATTCGTACCAAACTTTTTCAACATGATGAAACTACATTAAATATGCTAAATTGTGAATGGATAATAAATATCTCAAACGGTTTTGCTATGGCGAGGGATTAAAGTAAAAATCTTCTAAAAATGTAATTATATACCATTTATTTCTATATAAAAGTATACAAATATCACAACTAAACCCATTTTATTCTGTTTTTGCAATTCAAGAAGAATGAAAAAGTTAAAAACAGGCTATTTAGTGCTATTTGGTTCAACAAAAAAGCAAACATAGGGCTATACTGCCCTCTTGTGTCCAAAAGGACATCAAAATAGTATATAAAACTTTTTACCAGGTAGGCCAATATTGTATTTAAATATACATTTATTAGGTATGTGTCTGAGGATATTTTCCCACCGGTTAATCGACGTGTGACACGAGTGGGTGCTTTTAAATCGCTAATATAATAGTGAAAGAAAAATAATGATAATGTTGCACACACAAATCACACACATGTGGGAAAGAATGATGCTTTTAAACAACACTAAACCGCCATTAGGTGTCGCCAGGCATCCATCTTAATAAGCGAGTCATTGATTCATTCGTTCAAACGATTCGTTCGAATGAGTCGATCATGATTAAGACAGATGTTTATGGATTGATCATTCAATCTTTGAGTCAACCGATTCGTTAAAAATGCTGAATCGTTCAGTTATGAGAAAACACGTGATGCGTGATGGTTCTGCCGTGATCTTTGTTTAACTATTTTCGCTGCTGAAACAGAACAAAAACAGTCAACATTGCATCTAAAATGTAAGTGACTTAATTGTAACTGTTTATTAACCTGTTGTATGAAATCTAGGGGTGGGAGAAAAAATAGATTCTTAGATGCATCGCGATGCGGACGTGGACGATTCTGAATCGATTCACAAATGTCAAAAAATCGATTCTCTAAAAAATTATTTTTCTAATAACGTAATATTGACGGAAGTCAAAAGGCGGAACTCTAAGCGGACGTGCGTGCAGTCTGTGGCGCGCACATAACAGAGAAGTTTCTTCTGCTCACCAAGGCTGCATTTATTTGATTAAAAATACAAACAAAAACAGTAATATTGTAAAATAGTATTCCAATTTAAAACAGCGGCTTTCTATTTTAATATATTTTAAACTGTTATTTATTCCTGTGATCAAAGCTGAGTTTTCAGCATCATTACTCCAGTCGTCACTGTCACATGATCCTTCAGAAATTATTCTAATATGATGATTGATGCTCAAGAAACATTCATTATTATTTTAAATGTCGAAAACAGTTGTGTACAGTCTTTGATGAATAGAAAGTTCAAAAGAACAGCATTTATCTGAAATCTAAAGCTTTTGTAACGTTAAACACTACCGCTCAAAAGTTTGTGGTTAGTAATAATTAAAATTTTATTTTTGGGGGAAAGAAATAAAATAAATCAGTACTTTTATTTATGAAGGATGAGTTAAACTGATCAACAGTTACAGTAAAGACATTTATAATGTTAAAAATATATATATTTGAAATATATGCTGTTCTTTTGAACTTTACATTCATCAAAGCATTTTGAAAAAAAAAAATCTGTACACAACTGTTTTCAACATTGAAAATAATGATGAATATTTATTGAGCATCAATCATCATATTAGTATGATTTCTGAAGGATCATGTGACACTGAAGACTGGAGTAATGATGCTGAAAACTCAACTTTGATCACAGAAATGAATTACTATGTAAAATATTTTAAAATTGAAAACAGCTGTTTTAAATTGGAATAATATTTCACAATATTACTGTTTTTGTTTGTATTTTTAATCAATAAATGCAGCCTTGGTGAGCAGAAGAGACTTCTCCTAAAAACATTAAAAATCTTACTGACCCCAAACTTTTGAACAATAATATATATATATATATATATATATATATATATATATATACATATATATGTATGTGTGTGTATGTATGTATGTATATATATATATATATATATATATATATATATATATATATATAGCTGCGAGCAGCGATGGAGGGCCAAAGCCGGCGGTACCGCCACCCCGGTGCCTTTAGGTAACTAAAGGCACCGGGGTTGCGGTGCCACCGGCTTGGGCCCGTAATCGCTGCTCGCAGCTATATTTATTATTATTATTATTATTATTATTGTTCTTCAAGGGTTCGGGGGCTTTTGGGGCCTTTAACGTGCTCAAAAACTCATGAAACTTTGCACACAGGTCAGAAGCTGCGGCCATTAGGGCCGGGCTGAAGATGGTACCTGGGCGTGGCAGGGGGGCTCGACAGCGCCCCCTTGAATGGGGTCCGAGTGCGGTCCGAAAACTTGGTCCATATACCAAACACTCTTGCATGAATTAATATGAAACTCGGTACACATATAGATCTTATTGGGCTGAACAACTTTCGTGCTCTAAGTTTTACGCCAGCCCAACAGGAAGTCGGCTATTATGGGTTGTTTGGAAAACGCATGCTGTGGAATTTGATGTACTCCTCCTAGGAAATGCATCCATTCGCCTCCAAACTCGGTGTGCATGAAGTCAAGACATTGAGGATGATAAATTGCGGACGGATTTTTGATATCTCGAACGGTTTGGCCGAGGCGAGGAAACGAAAATTATGGCGAATAATGGGACACAGGAAGTGTATTATAACTTCTGCATACATTGACTGATCTTGATAAAACTTCAGCAGTGTGTTCGTGGTCAGAGGCCGATCACATTGATGTGACTATTGTGAGTCAAAGTTATAGCGCCACCAACTGGCAGCAGGAAGTGTGTCACTTTCAAAATGCTTTGAAATCACCCTCTTATTTTTACCCGATTTGCTTCAAACTTTATGTGTATAATGTAAACACACGGCAGATGTAGACCTGTGAAAGGATTTTTGATATCTTTAATACTGTTGCCATGGCAACGCTTCAAACTTTAATATTCTTTTTTGATGCTTTTGAGACTCTTAACATACTTGAAATTGCATGAAACTCGACAGACACATCACATTTATTTGCACGTAGACATGTGCAAAGTTTCAGAAACGGGTGTGGTGAGGGGCTCAGTAGCGCCACCTTTAGTCATAAGTGGGGCGGTTAGTTTTATCAACAGTAACAAAACTTGGTATGTGTATTGTTCTCATCAAGACGGACAACTTTCTAATTGACATTAACCATCTCCGACCAACAGGAAGAGAGATATTTTGGTTTGAATGTGGATTTTCTGAAGAATTTTCTCTCCCTCTCTCTGTGTCTCTGTGTGTGTGAGGGGAGGGGGGGATTTGACTATTGCTTTTATATTGTTAATCAAGGTTTCAGGGGCTTTTGGGGTCCTTAACATGCTCAAAAACTCTTGAAACTTTGCACACAGGTCAGAACCCACGGCCATCAGGGCCGGGCTGAAGCTGGTACCCGGGCGTGGCTGGGGGGCTCAACAGCGCCCCCTTGAACGGGGTTCTAAAACTTGGTCCATATATCAAACACGCTTGCATGAATTAATTTGAAACTCGGTACACATATAGATCTCATCGTGCCGAACAACTTTCCCCTGGTCAAGTTTTACGCCAGCCCAACAGGAAGTCGGCTATTATGGGTTGTTTGGAAAACGCTTGCTGTGGAATGTGAAATACTCCTCCTAGAAAATTCACCGTGTCCCCTCCAAACTCGGTGTGCATGTAGTCAAGACTTTGAGGATGCTAAATTGCGGACGGATTTTTGATATCTCGAACGGTTTGGCCATGGCGAGGAATCGAATTTATGGCGAGAAAAGAGAAACACGAAGTGGAATAACTTCTGCATACATTAACTGATCTTGATGAAACTTCAGCAGTGTGTTCGTGGTAAGAGGCCGATCAGATGGATGTAACTATTGTGATTCAAAGTTATAGCGCCACCAACTGGCAGCAGGAAGTGTGTCACTTTCAACATGCTTTTGACAAAAGCGGGGGGGTTAGTTTTAACTCCAGTAAAAAAAACTCAGTTCATATATTGATCTCATCGACCCGGACAACTTTCTAATTTAAAGTCATTAGCTCTGACCATCAGGAAGTCAGATATTTTGGTCTGAATGTGGATTTTTTTGCAAAATCAGCCTCTGAATTTTTAGCCACCTTTATCTAAGTGGTTATTTTATTCCCACCAAACTTTTTCAACATGATAAAAATATATTAATGATGCTAAATTGTGAACGGATAATAAATATCTCAAACGGTTTTGCTATGGCGAGGGATTAAAGTAATGTCAAAAAAGTAAACACTAAAAGGCTCATATATTCTAAAAATGTAATTATACACCATTTATTACTACATAAAAGTATACAAATATCAGAACTTAACTCATTTTATTCTTTTTTTTTTCAATTTAAGAATGAAGTTTAAGTTTAAAAACTGCCAGAATGGTTGTTTAGTCTAAACAATAAATAAATAAAGTCAAACATAGTGCTATACTGCCCTCTTGTGTTCAAAATCAGGTAGGCCTATTATATCTATATAAAAATATACTAGGTATGTGACGGTGAGAATATTTTACCACCGGTTAACTGACGTGTGACACTGCTGGGGGCTTTTTAATCGCTAACTTAAAAACGAAAGTAAAATATGTTCGTCCGCACGGACATTGATAATGGTGCGGAGCAGAGCGAGCGTTTTCAATAAATTCCTATGGAAGGAGGAATGACCTAAGAAACGTTGACTCTGTTCTGCTCGTTCCTCGCTGAGGACGCGCACCATTATGAATGCCTGTGCAGCCGTGAGCATTTTAGTTTCATTTTCGGGGCGGATTGCTTGAATGTATTTAAAAAAAGCACAATGTTGTGTTTTATTGCTACTGTACAAAAATATAAGTTAACACTTTGCAGTTTGAATAATGTTCTGCACAAAATGACAGAGTATGTTTTTATGTGTCCACTGTTCAATCGCGCCCTCGTTTTAGTGATTCCCAAGTTATTTTTTCATTTAAGTTTTTTTCATTGTTCTAATCAGGTCAGGCAAGTAAAATGATCTGTCTTATCCCTTACATTTTTATATAATTATATAAATATATAATACACTACTGTTCAAAAATTTGGCGTCAGTAAGATTTTTAAGCTAAGTTTCTTCTGCTCACCAAGGCTGCATTTATTTGATTAAAAATACAAACAAAAACAGTAATATTGTAAAATAGTATTCCAATTTAAAACAGCTGCTTTCTATTTTAATATATTTTAAACTGTTATTTATTCCTGTGATCAAAGCTGAGTTTTCAGCATCATTATTCCAGTCGTCACTGTCACATGATCCTTCAGAAATTATTCTAATATGATGATTGATGCTCAAGAAACATTCATTATTATTTTAATTGTCGAAAACAGTTATGTACAGTCTTTGATGAATAGAAAGTTCAAAAGAACAGCATTTATCTGAAATCTAAAGCTTTTGTAACATTAAACACTACCGTTCAGAAGTTTGGGGTCAGTAATAATTTTTATTTTATTTTTGGGGGAAAGAAATAAATCAATACTTTTATTCATCGAGAATGAGTTAAACTGATAAAAAGTTACAGTACAGACATTTATAATGTTAAAAAAAATTATATTTGAAATAAATGCTGTTCTTTTGAACTTTACATTCATCAACGCATTTTGAAAAAAAATCTGTACACAACTGTTTTCAACATTGAAAATAATAATTAATATTTATTGACCATCAATCATCATATTAGAATGGTTTCTGAAGGATCATGTGACACTGAAGACGGGAGTAATGATGCTGAAAACTCAGCTTTGATCACATAAATTAATTACAGTGTAAAATATTTTAAAATAGAAAACAGCTGTTTTAAATTGGAATAATATTTCACAATATTACTGTTTTTGTTTGTATTTTTAATCAAATTAATGCAGCCTTGGTGAGCAGAAGAGACTTCTCCTAAAAACATTAAAAATCTTCCTTACCCCAAACTTTTGAACGGTATATATATATACCACCGGCTTGGGCCCGTAATCGCTGCTCGCAGCTATATTTAGGGCCCAAGCCCTGAAAGGGCGAAGGCCCTATTGTTTTCGGTAGGATTATTATTATTATTATTATTATTATTATTATTATTATTATTTTGTCAACCTTTCGGGCACTTTTGGGGCCCTTAACATGCTCGAAAACTCTTGAAACTTTCCACACAGGTCAGAACCCGCGGCCATCAGGGCCGGGCTGAAGCTGGTACCCGGGCGTGGCAGGGGGGCTCGACAGCGCCCCCTGGAACGGGATCCGAACACGTGTCCATAAATCAAACACGCTTGCATGTTATAATATGAAACTCGGTACACATGTAGATCTCATCGGGCCGAACAACTTTCGTGCTCTAAGTTTTACGCCAGCCCAACAGGAAGTCGGCTATTATGGGTTGTTTGGAAACGCATGGTCTGGTATTTGAAACACTTCTCCTAGGGAATTCACCCGATCGCCACCAAACTCGGTGGGAATGAAGTCAAGACATTGAGGATGCTAAATTGCAGACGGATTTTTGATATCTCGAACGGTTTGGCCGTGGCGAGGAAACGAATTTATGGCGAATAATGGAAACAGGAAGTGTGTTATAACTTCTGCATACATTAACTGATCTTGATGAAACTTCAGCAGTGTGTTCGTGGTCAGAGGCCGATCACATGGATGTGACTATTGTGAGTCAAAGTTATAGCGCCACCAACTGGCAGCAGGAAGTGTGTCACTTTCAAAATGCTTTGAAATCACCCTCTTATTTTTACCCGATTTGCTTCAGACTTTAGGTGTACAATGTAGACACACGGCAGATGTAGACCTGTGTAAGGATTATTTATATCTTAGATACTGTTGCCGTGGCAACGCATCAAACTTTAATATTCTTTTTTGATGCTTTTGAGACTCTTAACATACTTGAAATTGCATGAAACTCGACAGACACATCACATTTATTAGCCAGTAGACATGTGCAAAGTTTCAGAAACGGGCGTGGTGAGGGGCTCAGTAGCGCCACCTTTAGTCAAAAATGGGGGCTTAGTTTTACATAGAGTCACTAAACTCGCTATGTATATTGTTCTCATTAAACCGGACAACTTTCTAATTCACACTTATTAGCTGAGAGCAACAGGAAGTCAGATATTTTGGTTTGAATGTGATTTTTTGGAGAATTTTCTCTCTCTCTCTCTCTGTCTCTG
>NC_140213.1:27604630-27612130 GCF_951802725.1 Rutilus rutilus
CATCAACTGGCAGCAGGAAGTGTGTCACTTTCAACATGCTTTTGACAAAAGTGGGGGGGTTACTTTTAACTACAGTTAAAAACAAAATAGTTTGAATATTGTTCTCATCAAGCCGGACAACTTTCTAATTTACATTCAATAGCTCTGGCCATCAGGAAGTCAGATATTTTGGTCTGAATGTGAATTTTTTTGCAAAATCAGCCTCTGAATTTTTAGCCACTCCTCTTAAACTATTTATTTTATTCGTACCAAACTTTTTCAACATGATGAAACTACATTAAATATGCTAAATTGTGAATGGATAATAAATATCTCAAACGGTTTTGCTATGGCGAGGGATTAAAGTAATTTCCAAAAAGGAAACACTAAAAATCTTCTAAAAATGTAATTATATACCATTTATTTCTATATAAAAGTATACAAATATCACAACTAAACCCATTTTATTCTGTTTTTGCAATTCAAGAAGAATGAAAAAGTTAAAAACAGGCTATTTAGTGCTATTTGGTTCAAAAAAAAAGCAAACATAGGGCTATACTGCCCTCTTGTGTCCAAAAGGACATCAAAATAGTATATAAAACTTTTTACCAGGTAGGCCAATATTGTATTTAAATATACATTTATTAGGTATGTGTCTGGGGATATTTTCCCACCGGTTAATCGACGTGTGACACGAGTGGGTGCTTTTAAATCGCTAATATAATAGTGAAAGAAAAATAATGATAATGTTGCACACACAAATCACACACATGTGGAAAAGAATGATGCTTTTAAACAACACTAAACCGCCATTAGGTGTCGCCAGGCATCCATCTTAATAAGCGAGTCATTGATTCATTCGTTCACACGATTCGTTCGAATGAGTCGATCATGATTAAGACAGATGTTTATGGATTGATCATTCAATCTTTGAGTCAACCGATTCGTTAAAAATGCTGAATCGTTCTGTTATGAGAAAACACGTGATGCGTGATGGTTCTGCCGTGATCTTTGTTTAACTATTTTCGCTGCTGAAACAGAACAAAAACAGTCAACATTGCATCTAAAATGTAAGTGACTTAATTGTAACTGTTTATTAACCTGTTGTATGAAATCTAGGGGTGGGAGAAAAAATTGATTCTTAGATGCATCGCGATGCGGACGTGGACGATTCTGAATCGATTCACAAATGTCAAAAAATCGATTCTCTAAAAAAATATTTTTCTAATAACGTAATATTGACGGAAGGCAAAAGGCGGAACTCTAAGCGGACGTGCGTGCAGTCTGTGGCGCGCACATAACAGAGAAGTTTCTTCTGCTCACCAAGGCTGCATTTATTTGATTAAAAATACAAACAAAAACAGTAATATTGTAAAATAGTATTCCAATTTAAAACAGCTGCTTTCTATTTTAATATATTTTAAACTGTTATTTATTCCTGTGATCAAAGCTGAGTTTTCAGCATCATTACTCCAGTCGTCACTGTCACATGATCCTTCAGAAATTATTCTAATATGATGATTGATACTCAAGAAACATTCATTATTATTTTAAATGTCGAAAACAGTTGTGTACAGTCTTTGATGGATAGAAAGTTCAAAAGAACAGCATTTATCTGAAATCTAAAGCTTTTGTAACGTTAAACACTACCGCTCAAAAGTTTTGGGTTAGTAATAATTACAATTTTATTTTTGGGGGAAAGAAATAAAATAAATCAGTACTTTTATTTATGAAGGATGAGTTAAACTGATCATCAGTTACAGTAAATACATTTATAATGTTAAAAAAATATATATTTGAAATATATGCTGTTCTTTTGAACTTTACATTCATCAAAGCATTTTGAAAAAAAAAAAAAATCTGTACACAACTGTTTTCAACATTGAAAATAATAATGAATATTTATTGAGCATCAATCATCATATTAGTATGATTTCTGAAGGATCATGTGACACTGAAGACTGGAGTAATGATGCTGAAAACTCAACTTTGATCACAGAAATGAATTACTATGTAAAATATTTTAAAATTGAAAACAGCTGTTTTAAATTGGAATAATATTTCACAATATTACTGTTTTTGTTTGTATTTTTAATCAATAAATGCAGCCTTGGTGAGCAGAAGAGACTTCTCCTAAAAACATTAAAAATCTTACTGACCCCAAACTTTTGAACAATAATATATATATATATATATATATATATATATATATATATATATATATATATATATATATATATAAATATAGCTGCGAGCAGCGATGGAGGGCCAAAGCCGGCGGTACCGCCACCCCGGTGCCTTTAGGTAACTAAAGGCACCGGGGTTGCGGTGCCACCGGCTTGGGCCCGTAATCGCTGCTCGCAGCTATATTTTATTATTATTATTATTATTTTGTCAACCTTTTGGGCACTTTTGGGGCCCTTAACATGCTCAAAAACTCTTGAAATTTTGCACACACATCAGAACCTGTGGCCATCAGGGCCGGACTGAAGCTGGTACCCGGGCGTGGCACGGGGGCTCGACAGCGCCCCCTGGAATGGTGTCCGAAAACTTGGTCTATAAATCAAACACGCTTGCATATAATAATATGAAACTCAGTACACATATAGATCTCATCGGGCCGAACAACTTTCGTGCTCTAAGTTTTACACCAGCCCAACAGGAAGTCAACTATTATGGGTTGTTTGAAAAACGCATCCTCTGGAATTTGAAATACTCCTCCTAGAATATTCGTCCAATCACAACCAAACTCGGTGTGCATGAAGTCAAGACATTGAGGATGCTAAATTGCGGACGGATTTTTGATATCTCGAACGGTTTGGCTGTGGCGAGGAAACGAATTTATGGCGAATAATGGTACACAGGAAGTGTGTTATAACTTCTGCATACATTAACTGATCTTGATGAAACTTTCGCAGTGTGTTTGTTGTAAGAGGCCGATCACAAGGATGTGACTATTGTGAGTCAAAGTTATAGCGCCACCAACTGGCAGCAGGAAGTGTGTCCCTTTCAAAATGCTTTGAAGTCACCCTCTTAATTTTACCCGATTTGCTTCAAACTTTATGTGTATAATGTAAACACACGGCAGATGTAGACCTGTGAAAGGATTATTGATATCTTAGATACTGTTGCCGTGGCAACGCATCAAATTTTAATATTCTTTTCGGATGCGTTTGAGACTCTTAACATGCTTGAAATTGGATGAAACTCGACAGACACATAACACTTATTAGCCAGTAGACATGTGAAAAGTTTCAGAAACGGGCGTGGCAGGGGGGCTCAACAGCGCCCTCTTGAACAGGGTCTGAAAACTTGGTCCATATATCAAATACGCTTGCATGAATTAATATGAAACTTGGTACACATATAGATTTCATGGGGCCGAACAACTTTCCCTCTGTCAAGTTTCACGCCAGCCCAACAGGAAGTCGGCTATTATGGGTTGTTTGGAAAACGCTTGCTGTGGAATGTGATGTACTCCTCCTAGAGAATTCATTCAATCACCTCCAAACTCAGTCAGCATGAAGTCAAGACATTGAGGATGCTAAATTGCGAACAGATTTTTGATATCTCGAACGGTTTGGCTGTGGCGAGGAATCGAATTTATGGCGAGAAAAGAGAAACACGAAGTGGAATAACTTCTGCATACATTAACTGATCTTGATGAAACTTCAGCAGTGTGTTCGTGGTAAGAGGCCGATCAGATCGATGTAGCTATTGTGAGTCAAAGTTATAGCGCCACCAACTGGCAGCAGGAAGTGTGTCACTTTCAACATGCTTTTGACAAAAGTGGGGGGGTTAGTTTTAACTACAGTAAAGAAAAAATAGTTTGTATATTGTTCTCATCAAGCCGGACAACTTTCTAATTTACATTCAATAGCTCTGGCCATCAGGAAGTCAGATATTTTGGTCTGAATGTGATTTTTTTTGCTAAATCAGCCTCTGAATTTTTAGCCACTCCTCTTAAACTATTTATTTTATTCGTACCAAACTTTTTCAACATGATGAAACTACATTAAATATGCTAAATTGTGAATGGATAATAAATATCTTAAACGGTTTTGCTATGGCGAGGGATTAAAGTAATGTCCAAAAAGGAAACACTAAAAATCTTCTAAAAATGTAATTATATACCATTTATTTCTATATAAAAGAATGCAAATATCACAACTAAACCCATTTTATTCTGTTTTTGCAATTCAAGAAGAATGAAAAAGTTAAAACAGGCTATTTAGTGCTATTTGGTTCAACAAAAAAGCAAACATAGGGCTATACTGCCCTCTTGTGTCCAAAAGGACATCAAAATAGTATATAAAACTTTTTACCAGGTAGGCCAATATTGTATTTAAATATACATTTATTAGGTATGTGTCTGAGGATATTTTCCCACCGGTTAATCGACGTGTGACACGAGTGGGTGCTTTTAAATCGCTAATATAATAGTGAAAGAAAAATAATGATAATGTTGCACACACAAATCACACACATGTGGGAAAGAATAAACAACACTAAACCGCCATTAGGTGTCGCCAGGCATCCATCTTAATAAGCGAGTCATTGATTCATTCGTTCAAACGATTCGTTCGAATGAGTCGATCATGATTAAGACAGATGTTTATGGATTGATCATTCAATCTTTGAGTCAACCGATTCGTTAAAAATGCTGAATCGTTCAGTTATGAGAAAACACGTGATAAGTGATGGTTCTGCCGTGATCTTTGTTGAACTATTTTCGCTGCTGAAACAGAACAAAAACAGTCAACATTGCATCTAAAATGTAAGTGACTTAATTGTAACTGTTTATTTGTATGAAATCTAGGGGTGGGAGAAAAAAATTATTCTTAGATGCATCGCGATGCGGACGTGGACGATTCTGAATCGATTCACAAATGTCAAAAAATCGATTCTCTAAAAAAATATTTTTCTAATAACGTAATATTGACGGAAGGCAAAAGGCGGAACTCTAAGCGGACGTGCGTGCAGTCTGTGGCGCGCACATAACAGAGAAGTTTCTTCTGCTCACCAAGGCTGCATATATTTGATTAAAAATACAAACAAAAACAGTAATATTGTAAAATATTATTCCAATTTAAAACAGCTGCTTTCTATTTTAATATATTTTAAACTGTTATTTATTCCTGTGATCAAAGCTGAGTTTTCAGCATCATTACTCCAGTCGTCACTGTCACATGATCCTTCAGAAATTATTCTAATATGATGATTGATACTCAAGAAACATTCATTATTATTTTAAATGTCGAAAACAGTTGTGTACAGTCTTTGATGAATAGAAAGTTCAAAAGAACAGCATTTATCTGAAATCTAAAGCTTTTGTAACGTTAAACACTACCGCTCAAAAGTTTTGGGTTAGTAATAATTAAAATGTTATTTTTGGGGTAAATAAATAAAATAAATCAGTACTTTTATTTATGAAGGATGTGATCAACAGTTACAGTAAAGACATTTATAATGTTAAAAAAATATATATTTGAAATATATGCTGTTCTTTTGAACTAACATTCATCAAAGCATTTTGAAAAAAAAAATCTGTACACAACTGTTTTCAACATTGAAAATAATAATGAATATTTATTGAGCATCAATCATCATATTAGTATGATTTCTGAAGGATCATGTGACACTGAAGACTGGAGTAATGATGCTGAAAACTCAACTTTGATCACAGAAATGAATTACTATGTAAAATATTTAAAAATTGTATATATATATATATATACATATATATGTATGTGTGTGTATGTATGTATGTATGTATGTATATATATATATATATATATATATATATATATATATATATATAAATATAGCTGCGAGCAGCGATGGAGGGCCAAAGCCGGCGGTACCGCCACCCCGGTGCCTTTAGGTAACTAAAGGCACCGGGGTTGCGGTGCCACCGGCTTGGGCCCGTAATCGCTGCTCGCAGCTATATTTTATTATTATTATTAGGGCCCAAGCCCTGAAAGGGCGAAGGCCCTATTGTTTTCGGTAGGATTATTATTATTATTATTATTATTATTTTTCTTACGACTATTCAGGCATTTTTGGGGCTCTTAACATGCTCAAAAACTCTTGAAACTTTGCACACGAGTCAGAACCCGCGGCCATCAGGGCCGGGCTGAAGCTGGTACCCGGGCGTGGCAGGGGGTCTCGACAGCGCCCCCTGGAACGGGGTCCGAAAACTTGGTCCATAAATCAAACACGCTTGCATGTAATAATATGAAACTCGGAACACATATAGATCTCATCGGGCCGCACAACTTTCATGCTCTAAGTTTTACGCCAGCCCAACAGGAAGTCGACTATTTAGGGTTGTTTGGAAACGCATGCTTAGGAATTTGAAACACTTCTCTTAGGGAATTCACCCGGTCAGCACCAAACTCGGTGTGCATCAAGTCAAGACATTGAGGATGAAAAATTGCCAGGGTATTTTTGATATCTCGAAAGGTTTGGCTGTGGCGAGGAAACGAATTTATGGCGAATAATGGGACACAGGAAGTGTATTATAACTTCTGCATACATTGACTGATCTTGATAAAACTTCAGCAGTGTGTTCTTGCTCAGAGGCTGATCACATTGATGTGACTATTGTGAGTCAAAGTTATAGCGCCACCAACTGGCAGCAGGAAGTGTGTCACTTTCAAAATGCTTTGAAATCACCCTCTTATTTTAACCCGATTTGCTTCAAACTTTATGTGAATAATGTAGACACACGGCAGATGTAGACCTGTGAAAGGTTTATTGATATCTTAGATACTGTTGCCGTGGCAACGCATCAAACTTTAATATTCTTTTTTGATGCTTTTGAGACTCTTAACATACTTGAAATTGCATGAAACTCGACAGACACATCACATTTATTAGCCAGTAGACATGTGCAAAGTTTCAGAAACGGGCGTGGTGAGGGGCTCAGTAGCGCCACCTTTAGTCAAAAATGGGGGCTTAGTTTTACATAGAGTCACTAAACTCGCTATGTATATTGTTCTCATTAAACCGGACAACTTTCTAATTCACACTTATTAGCTGAGAGCAACAGGAAGTCAGATATTTTGGTTTGAATGTGATTTTTTGGAGAATTTTCTCTCTCTCTCTCTCTCTGTCTCTGTGTGTGTGAGGGGTGGGAGGGAATTTCCAATTGATTTCAGTGTGTTTCAAGGTTTCAGGGGCTTTTGGGCCCTTAACGTGCTCGAAAACTCTTGAAACTTTGCACACAGGTCAGAACCTGCGGCCATCAGGGCCGGGCTGAAGCTGGTACCCGGGCGTGGCAGGGGGGCTCAACAGCGCCCCCTGGAACGGGATCCGAACACTTGTCCATAAATCAAACACACTTGCATGTAATGATATGAAACTCGGTACACAAATAGATCTCATCGGGCCGAACAACTTTCGTGCTCTAAGTTTTACACCAGCCCAACAGGAAGTCGGCAATTATGGGTTGTTTGGAGAACGCTTGCTGTGGAATTTGAAACACTTCTCCTAGAGAATTAATTAAATCGCCACCAA
>NC_140213.1:27617130-27644630 GCF_951802725.1 Rutilus rutilus
ATATACTAGGTATGTGACGGTGAGAATATTTTACCACCGGTTAACTGACGTGTGACACTGCTGGGGGCTTTTTAATCGCTAACTTAAAAACGAAAGTAAAATATGTTCGTCCGCACGGACATTGATAATGGTGCGGAGCAGAGCGAGCGTTTTCAATAAATTCCTATGGAAGGAGGAATGACCTAAGAAACGTTGACTCTGTTCTGCTCGTTCCTCGCTGAGGACGCGCACCATTATGAATGCCTGTGCAGCCGTGAGCATTTTAGTTTCATTTTCGGGGCGGATTGCTTGAATGTATTTAAAAAAAGCACAATGTTGTGTTTTATTGCGACTGTACAAAAATATAAGTTACCACTTTGCAGTTTGAATGATGTTCTGAACAAAATGACAGAGTATGTTTTTATGTGTCCACTGTTCAATCGCGCCCTCGTTTTAGTGATTCCCAAGTTATTTTTTCATTTAAGTTTTTTTCATTGTTCTAATCAGGTCAGGCAAGTAAAATGATCTGTCTTATCCCTTACATTTTTATATAATTATATAAATATATAATACACTACTGTTCAAAAATTTGGCGTCAGTAAGATTTTTAAGCTAAGTTTCTTCTGCTCACCAAGGCTGCATTTGTTTGATTAAAAATACAAACAAAAACAGTAATATTGTAAAATAGTATTCCAATTTAAAACAGCTGCTTTCTATTTTAATATATTTTAAACTGTTATTTATTCCTGTGATCAAAGCTGAGTTTTCAGCATCATTATTCCAGTCGTCACTGTCACATGATCCTTCAGAAATTATTCTAATATGATGATTGATGCTCAAGAAACATTCATTATTATTTTAAATGTCGAAAACAGTTACGTACAGTCTTTGATGAATAGAAAGTTCAAAAGAACAGCATTTATCTGAAATCTAAAGCTTTTGTAACATTAAACACTACCGTTCAGAAGTTTGGGGTCAGTAATAATTTTTATTTTATTTTTGGGGGAAAGAAATAAATAAATCAATACTTTTATTCATCGAGAATAAGTTAAACTGATAAAAAGTTACAGTACAGACATTTATAATGTTAAAAAAAATTATATTTGAAATAAATGCTGTTCTTTTGAACTTTACATTCATCAACGCATTTTGAAAAAAAATCTGTACACAACTGTTTTCAACATTGAAAATAATAATTAATATTTATTGACCATCAATCATCATATTAGAATGGTTTCTGAAGGATCATGTGACACTGAAGACGGGAGTAATGATGCTGAAAACTCAGCTTTGATCACATAAATTAATTACAGTGTAAAATATTTTATAATAGAAAACAGCTGTTTTAAATTGGAATAATATTTCACAATATTACTGTTTTTGTTTGTATTTTTAATCAAATAAATGCAGCCTTGGTGAGCAGAAGAGACTTCTCCTAAAAACATTGAAAATCTTCCTTACCCCAAACTTTTGAACGGTATATATATATGTTTGTATAATATATATATATATATATATATATATATATATATATATATATATATAATAAATATATATATATATATATATATATATATATATATATATATATATATATATATATAAATATAGCTGCGAGCAGCGATGGAGGGCCAAAGCCGGCGTTACCGCCACCCCGGTGCCTTTAGGTAACTAAAGGCACCGGGGTTGCGGTGCCACCGGCTTGGGCCCGTAATCGCTGCTCGCAGCTATATTTATTATTATTATTAGGGCCCAAGCCCTGAAGGGGCGAAGGCCCTATTGTTTTCGTTAGGATTATTAGGGCCCAAGCCCTGAAAGGGCGCAGAGCCCTATTGTTTTCGTTAGGATTATTATTATTATTATTGTTGTTCAAGGGTTCGGGGGCTTTTGGGGCCTTTAACGTGCTCAAAAACTCATGAAACTTTGCACGCAGGTCAGAACCCGCGGCCATTAGGGCCGGGCTGAAGCTGGTACCCGGGCGTGGCAGGGGGGCTCAACAGCGCCCCCTAGAACACAATCTTAAATCTTGGACACATACAAGAACGTATTAGTATGAAACTCGGTACACATATAGATCTCATCGGGCCGAACAACTTTCGCACTCTAAGTTATTAGCTCTGCCCAACAGGAAGTCAGCTATTATGGGTTGTTTGAAAAACGCATGCTGTGGAATTTAATGTACTCCTCCTAGGGAATTGATCCGATCCACACCAAACTCGGTCAGCATGAAGTCAAGACATTGAGGATGCTAAATTGTGGACGGATTTTTGATATCTCGAACGGTTTGGCCGTGGCGATGAAACGAATTTATAGCGAGAAAAGATAAACAGGAAGTGTGTTATAACTTCTGCATACATTAACTGATCTTGATGAAACTTCCGTAGTGTGTTCGTTGTAAGAGGCCGATCACATGGATGTGACTATTGTGAGTCAAAGTTATAGCGCCACCAACTGGCAGCAGGAAGTGTGTCACTTTCAAAATGCTTTGAAATCACCCTCTTATTTTTACCCGATTTGCTTCAAACTTTATGTGTATAATGTAGACACACGGCAGATGTAGACCTGTGAAAGGTTTATTGATATCTTAAATACTGTTGCCGTGGCAACGCATCAAACTTTAATATTCTTTTCAGATGCTTTTGAGACTCTTAACATACTTGAAATTGGATGAAACTTGACAGACACATCACATTTATTAGCCGGTAGACATGTGCAAAGTTTCAGAAACGGGCGTGGTGAGGGGCTCAGTAGCGCCACCTTTAGTCAAAAATGGGGGCTTAGTTTTAAGTAGAGTCACAAAAATCGTTATGTATATTGTTCTCATCAAGCCGGACAACTTTCTAATTTATAGTCATAAGCTGTGACCAACAGGAAGTGAGATATTTTGGTTTGAATGTGATTTTTTGTAGAATTCTCTCCCTCTCTCTCTCTGCCTCTGCGTCTCTGTGTGTGTGAGGGGTGGGGGGATTTGTCTTTTGAGTGAGATTTGTTTAAAATTCCTGCTTTTCAAGGTTTCAGGGGCTTTTGGGGCCTTTAACGTGCTCGAAAACTCTTGAAACTTTGCACACAGGTCAGAACCCGCGGCCATCAGGGCCGGGCTGAAGCTGGTACCCGGGCGTGGCAGGGGGGCTCAACAGCGCCCCCTGGAATGGGATCCGAACACTTGTCCATAAATCAAACACACTTGCATGTAATGATATGAAACTCGGTACACATATAGATCACATCGGGCTGAACAACTTTCGTGCTCTAAGTTTTACGCCAGCCCAACAGGAAGTCGGCAATTATGGGTTGTTTGGAGAACGCTTGCTGTGGAATGCGAAGTACTCCTCCTAGAGAATTCATCCAATCCCCACCAAACTCGGTGTGCATGAAGTCAAGACATTGAGGATTCTAAATTGCGGACGGATTTTTGATATCTCGAACGGTTTGGCCGTGGCGAGGAAACGAATTTATGGCGAGAAAAGAGAAACACGAAGTGGTATAACTTCTGCATACATTAACGGATCTTGATGAAACTTCACCAGTGTGTTCGTGGTAAGAGGCCGATCAGATGGATGTAACTATTGTGAGTCAAAGTTATAGCGCCACCAACTGGCAGCAGGAAGTGTGTCACTTTCAAAATGCTTTTGACAAAAGTGGGGGGGTTAGTTTTACCCACAGTTTTAAAAATCAGTACGTACATTGGTCTCATCGAGCCGGACAACTTTCTAATATACAGTTATTAGCTTCGACCAATAGGAAGTCAGATATTTTGGTTTGAATGTGGATTTATTTGCAAATTCAGCCTCTGCTTTTTACCCACTCCTGCTAAGTGTTTTTTTTTTATTCACACCAAACTTTTTTAACACGATGAAAATACATTAAAGATGCTAAATTGTGAACGGATATTAAATATTTCAAACGGTTTTGACATGGCGAGGGATTAAAATAATGTCAAAAAAGGAATCAGAAAACATCTCATATATTCTTAAAATTTAATTATACACCATTTATTTTTATATAAAATTATACAAATATTAGAACTAAACCTATTTTATTCTGTTTTTGCAATTCAAAAAGTATGAAAAAGTTAAAAACAGGCTATTTAGTGCTATTTGTTTCAACAAAAAAGCAAACATAGGGCTATACTGCCCTCTTGTGTCCAAAAGGATATCAAAATAGTATATAAAACGTTTTACTAGGTAGGCCTATTGTATTTAAATATAAATTTATTAGGTATTTGACTGTGAGGATATTTTCCCATCGGTTAAGCGACGTGTGACACGAGCGGGTGCTTTTAAATCGCTAATATAAAAGTGAAAGTAAAAAAACGGACGTCCGCACGGACATTGATAATGGTGCACGTTGGAAAGAATGATACTTTTAAACATAACACTAAACCGCCATTAGGTGTCGCCAGGCGACCATCTTAATGAGCGAGTCATTGATTCATTCGTTCAAACGATTCATTCCAATGACTGAGTCATTCATGATTGAGACAGATGTTTATGGATTGACCATTGAATCTTTGAGTCAAGCGATTCGTTTCAAAATGCTGAATCATTCAGTAATGAGAAAACAAGTTGCTGTGATCTTTGTTTAACTATTTTTGCTGCTGAAACAGAACAAAAACAGTCAATATTGCATCTAAAATGTAAGTGACTTAATTGTAACTGTTTATTAACCTGTTGTATGAAATCAATGTCACAGTTTCAATCGTGATTGTATTCAGGAAATAGTTGCCTACTCGTCAAGTGAGGTTGCTTAACTCTATCATATGTTATAAAATATATAAAAACTCCATATTTGTAATTTTTATAGTCAGTATGTTGTTAACTGGGTTGCTTTTTTGTGTGCTGCGCTCATTTGTTTACAATTCTCCTGGAGAAGCAGCATGAGCCTCAGCAGTGCAACCTTGTTACCATTGATCAGTAATACATTTATTATTAACTGCTGATTGCAACTTAAAATGAATGTAATGAAATTAGAATAATCTCTCGTTTTAGTGATTCCCAAGTTATTTTTTTGTTATTGACGTTCTAATCAGGCTATACTTTGGTCGGGCAAGTAAAATTCTCTTTCAGGTAGGCCTATTGTATTTATATATAAATATATTAGGGATGTGACTGTGATAAAATTTTCCCACCGGTTAATCGACATGTGACACCGCTGAGGGCTTTTAAATCGCTAACTATAGTATACTATATACTAGTAAAATACAGACGTCCGCACAGACATTGATAATGGTGCGGAGTAGAGCGAGCATTTTCAATGTATTCCTATGGATGTAGGAATTAACTAAAACATTTTATTTATGTTTTTGTGTCCACTGTTCAACCGCAACCGCGTCACACACACATTCCAGAATTGCAATCTTGACATTCATTATAGCCCTAATACAATATAATAATAAAAATAGTCAACCTAACATAAACGAATTACACTGCTCAGTTTAAATAGTCAGTAGTACAATCTGTACCATTCACAGTAAGCAGAGCTCCACTGTGATGTTTCCAAGAACATTTTTGTGCGTGTGAAGAGGATGATTTTTTCCATCGATATTGGAACACGAGTGAAGTACAAAGCCTATAATAAAGAATAGTTTAGCATCCAAATACATCGCAAAAATTGAAACATTTTGATTCTAATGAGAGGGTTACGTGAGACCAACACTGCTTACTTTCGTTTTTATTTTTACATTAAATTTAAAGGATTTGTTGTGGAATATTTTGAGTGTATCATAAAATCAGAATAAGGTAAGACAAGTAATATTTTCTGTCTTATATATATATATATATATATATGTCTGTGTGTGTGTGTGTGTGTGTGTGTGTGTGTGTGTGTGTATATATATATATATATATATATATATATATATATATATATATATATATATAGATATAGATAGATAGATATTTATATACACACACACACATATATATATATATATATATATATATATATATGTGTGTGTGTGTGTGTGTGTATGTATATATATATATAAATATAGCTGCGAGCAGCGATGGAGGGCCAAAGCCGGTGGCACCGCCATCCCCGGTGCCTTTAGGTAACTAAAGGCACCGGGGTTGCGGTGCCACCGGCTTGGGCCCGTAATCGCTGCTCGCAGCTATATTTATTATTATTATTATTATTGTTCTTCAAGGGTTCGGGGGCTTTTGGGGCCTTTAACGTGCTCAAAAACTCATGAAACTTTGCACGCAGGTCAAAACCCGCGGCCATTAGGGCCGGGCTGAAGCTGGTACCCGGGCGTGGCAGGGGGGCTCAACAGCGCCCCCTAGAACACAATCTTAAATCTTGGACACATACAAGAACGTATTAGTATGAAACTCGGTACACATATAGATCTCATCGGGCCGAACAACTTTCGCGCTCTAAGTTATTAGCTCTGCCCAACAGGAAGTCAGCTATTATGGGTTGTTTGAAAAACGCATGCTGTGGAATTTAATGTACTCCTCCTAGGGAATTGATCCGATCCACACCAAACTCGGTCAGCATGAAGTCAAGATATTGAGGATGCTAAATTGCGGACGGATTTTTGATATCTTGAACGGTTTGGCCGTGGCGATGAAACGAATTTATAGCGAGAAAAGATAAACAGGAAGTGTGTTATAACTTCTGCATACATTAACTGATCTTGATGAAACTTCCGCAGTGTGTTCGTTGTAAGAGGCCGATCACATGGATGTGACTATTGTGAGTCAAAGTTATAGCGCCACCAACTGGCAGCAGGAAGTGTGTCCCTTTCAAAATGCTTTGAAATCACCCTCTTATTTTTACCCGATTTGCTTCAAACTTTATGTGTATAATGTAGACACACGGCAGATGTAGACCTGTGAAAGGTTTATTGATATCTTAAATACTGTTGCCGTGGCAACGCATCAAACTTTAATATTCTTTTCAGATGCTTTTGAGACTCTTAACATACTTGAAATTGGATGAAACTCGACAGACACATCACATTTATTAGCCGGTAGACATGTGCAAAGTTTCAGAAACGGGCGTGGTGAGGGGCTCAGTAGCGCCACCTTTAGTCAAAAATGGGGGCTTAGTTTTAAGTAGAGTCACAAAAATCGTTATGTATATTGTTCTCATCAAGCCGGACAACTTTCTAATTTACAGTCATAAGCTGTGACCAACAGGAAGTGAGATATTTTGGTTTGAATGTGATTGTTTGTAGAATTCTCTCCCTCTCTCTCTCTGCCTCTGCGTCTCTGTGTGTGTGAGGGGTGGGGGGATTTTTCTTTTGAGTGAGATTTGTTTAAAATTCCTGTTTTTCAAGGTTTCAGGGGCTTTTGGGGCCTTTAACGTGCTCGAAAACTCTTGAAACTTTGCACACAGGTCAGAACCCGCGGCCATCAGGGCCGGGCTGAAGCTGGTACCCGGGCGTGGCAGGGGGGCTCAACAGCGCCCCCTGGAATGGGATCCGAACACTTGTCCATAAATCAAACACACTTGCATGTAATGATATGAAACTCGGTACACATATAGATCACATCGGGCTGAACAACTTTCGTGCTCTAAGTTTTACGCCAGCCCAACAGGAAGTCGGCAATTATGGGTTGTTTGGAGAACGCTTGCTGTGGAATGCGAAGTACTCCTCCTAGAGAATTCATCCAATCCCCACCAAACTCGGTGTGCATGAAGTCAAGACATTGAGGATTCTAAATTGCGGACGGATTTTTGATATCTCGAATGGTTTGGCCGTGGCGAGGAAACGAATTTATGGCGAGAAAAGAGAAACACGAAGTGGTATAACTTCTGCATACATTAACGGATCTTGATGAAACTTCACCAGTGTGTTCGTGGTAAGAGGCCGATCAGATGGATGTAACTATTGTGAGTCAAAGTTATAGCGCCACCAACTGGCAGCAGGAAGTGTGTCACTTTCAAAATGCTTTTGACAAAAGTGGGGGGGTTAGTTTTACCCACAGTTTTAAAAATCAGAACGTACATTGGTCTCATCGAGCCGGACAACTTTCTAATATACAGTTATTAGCTTCGACCAATAGGAAGTCAGATATTTTGGTTTGAATGTGGATTTATTTGCAAATTCAGCCTCTGCTTTTTACCCACTCCTGCTAAGTGTTTTTTTTTTTATTCACACCAAACTTTTTTAACACGATGAAAATACATTAAACATGCTAAATTGTGAACGGATATTAAATATTTCAAACGGTTTTGACATGGCGAGGGATTAAAATAATGTCAAAAAAGGAATCAGAAAACATCTCATATATTCTTAAAATTTAATTATACACCATTTATTTTTATATAAAATTATACAAATATTAGAACTAAACCTATTTTATTCTGTTTTTGCAATTCAAAAAGTATGAAAAAGTTAAAAACAGGCTATTTAGTGCTATTTGTTTCAACAAAAAAGGCAACATAGGGCTATACTGCCCTCTTGTGTCCAAAAGGATATCAAAATAGTATATAAAACGTTTTACTAGGTAGGCCTATTGTATTTAAATATAAATTTATTAGGTATATGACTGTGAGGATATTTTCCCATCGGTTAAGCGACGTGTGACACGAGCGGGTGCTTTTAAATCGCTAATATAAAAGTGAAAGTAAAAAAACGGACGTCCGCACGGACATTGATAATGGTGCACGTTGGAAAGAATGATACTTTTAAACATAACACTAAACCGCCATTAGGTGTCGCCAGGCGACCATCTTAATGAGCGAGTCATTGATTCATTCGTTCAAACGATTCATTCCAATGACTGAGTCATTCATGATTGAGACAGATGTTTATGGATTGACCATTGAATCTTTGAGTCAAGCGATTCGTTTCAAAATGCTGAATCATTCAGTAATGAGAAAACAAGTTGCTGTGATCTTTGTTTAACTATTTTTGCTGCTGAAACAGAACAAAAACAGTCAATATTGCATCTAAAATGTAAGTGACTTAATTGTAACTGTTTATTAACCTGTTGTATGAAATCAATGTCACAGTTTCAATCGTGATTGTATTCAGGAAATAGTTGCCTACTCGTCAAGTGAGGTTGCTTAACTCTATCATATGTTATAAAATATATAAAAACTCCATATTTGTAATTTTTATAGTCAGTATGTTGTTAACTGGGTTGCTTTTTTGTGTGCTGCGCTCATTTGTTTACAATTCTCCTGGAGAAGCAGCATGAGCCTCAGCAGTGCAACCTTGTTACCATTGATCAGTAATACATTTATTATTAACTGCTGATTGCAACTTAAAATGAATGTAATGAAATTAGAATAATCTCTCGTTTTAGTGATTCCCAAGTTATTTTTTTTGTTATTGACGTTCTAATCAGGCTATACTCTGGTCGGGCAAGTAAAATTCTCTTTCAGGTAGGCCTATTGTATTTATATATAAATATATTAGGGATGTGACTGTGATAAAATTTTCCCACCGGTTAATCGAAGTGTGACACCGCTGAGGGCTTTTAAATCGCTAACTATAGTATACTATATACTAGTAAAATACAGACGTCCGCACAGACATTGATAATGGTGCGGAGTAGAGCGAGCATTTTCAATGTATTCCTATGGATGTAGGAATTAACTAAAACATTTTATTTATGTTTTTGTGTCCACTTTTCAACCGCAACCGCGTCACACACACACACACATTCCAGAATTGCAATCTTGACATTCATTATAGCCCTAATACAATATAATAATAAAAATAGTCAACCTAACATAAACGAATTACACTGCTCTGTTTAAATAGTCAGTAGTACAATTTGTACCATTCACAGAAAGCAGAGCTCCACTGTGATGTTTCCAAGCACATTTTTGCGCGTGTGAAGAGGATGATTTTTTCCATCGATATTGGAACACGAGTGAAGTACAAAGCCTATAATAAAGAATAGTTTAGCATCCAAATACATCGCAAATATTGAAACATTTTGATTCTAATAAGAGGGTTACGTGAGACCAACACTGCTTACTTTCGTTTTTATTTTTACATTAAATTTAAAGGATTTGTTGTGGAATATTTTGAGTGTATCATAAAATCAGAATAAGGTAAGACAAGTAATATTTTCTGTCTTATAAATAAATAAATAAATATATATATATATATATATATGTATGTTTGTGTGTGTGTGTGTGTGTGTATATATATATATATATATACATATACATATATATATATATATATATATATATATATATAGATAGATAGATAGATATAGATAGATATTTATATACACATATATATATATATATATATATATATATATATATACATACATATATACATATATATATATATATATATATATATATATAAATATAGCTGCGAGCAGCGATGGAGGGCCAAAGCCGGTGGCACCGCCATCCCCGGTGCCTTTAGGTAACTAAAGGCACCGGGGTTGCGGTGCCACCGGCTTGGGCCCGTAATCGCTGCTCGCAGCTATATTTATTATTATTATTATTGTTCAAGGGTTCGGGGGCTTTTGGGGCCTTTAACGTGCTCAAAAACTCATGAAACTTTGCACACAGGTCAGAAGCTGCGGCCATTAGGGCCGGGCTGAAGATGGTACCTGGGCGTGGCAGGGGGGCTCGACAGCGCCTCCTTGAATGGGGTCCGAGTGCGGTCCGAAAACTTGGTCCATATACCAAACACACTTGCATGAATTAATATGAAACTCGGTTCACATATAGATCTTATTGGGCTGAACAACTTTCGTGCTCTAAGTTTTACGCCAGCCCAACAGGAAGTCGGCTATTATGGGTTGTTTGGAAAACGCATGCTGTGGAATTTGATGTACTCCTCCTAGGAAATTCGTCCATTCGCCTCAAAACTCGGTGTGCATGAAGTCAAGACATTGAGGATGCTAAATTGCGGACGGATTTTTGATATCTCGAACGGTTTGGCCAAGGCGAGGAAACGAATTTATGGCGAATAATGGGACACAGGAAGTGTATTATAACTTCTGCATACATTGACTGATCTTGATAAAACTTCCACAGTGTGTTCGTGGTCAGAGGCCGATCACATTGATGTGACTATTGTGAGTCAAAGTTATAGCGCCACCAACTGGCAGCAGGAAATGTGTCACTTTCAAAATGCTTTGAAATCACCCTCTTATTTTTACCCGATTTGCTTCAAACTTTATGTGTATAATGTAAACACACGGCAGATGTAGACCTGTGAAAGGATTTTTGATATCTTTAATACTGTTGCCATGGCAACGCTTCAAACTTTAATATTCTTTTTTGATGCTTTTGAGACTCTTAACATACTTGAAATTGGATGAAACTCGACAGACACATCACATTTATTAGCCCGTAGACATGTGCAAAGTTTCAGAAACGGGCGTGGTGAGGGGCTCAGTAGCGCCACCTTTAGTCATAAATGGGGCGGTTAGTTTTATCAACAGCAACAAAACTTGGTATGTGTATTGTTCTCATCAAGACGGACAACTTTCTAATTGACATTAACCATCTCCGACCAACAGGAAGAGAGATATTTTGGTTTGAATGTGGATTTTCTGAAGAATTTTCTCTCCCTCTCTCTGTGTCTGTGTGTGTGTGAGGGGAGGGGGGGGATTTGACTATTGCTTTTATATTGTTAATCAAGGTTTCAGGGGCTTTTGGGGTCCTTAACGTGCTCAAAAACTCTTGAAACTTTGCACACAGGTCAGAACCCACGGCCATCAGGGCCGGGCTGAAGCTGGTACCCGGGCGTGGCTGGGGGGCTCAACAGCGCCCCCTTGAACGGGGTTCTAAAACTTGATCCATATATCAAACACGCTCGCATGAATTAATATGAAACTCGGTACACATATAGATCTCATCGGGCCGAACAACTTTACCCCGGTCAAGTTTTACGCCAGCCCAACAGGAAGTCGGCTATTATGGGTTGTTTGGAAAACGCTTGCTGTGGAATGTGAAATACTCCTCCTAGAAAATTCACCGTGTCCCCTTCAAACTCGGTGTGCATGTAGTCAAGACTTTGAGGATGCTAAATTGCGGACGGATTTTTTATATCTCGAACGGTTTGGCTGTGGCGAGGAATCGAATTTATGGCGAGAAAAGAGAAACACGGAAGTGGAATAACTTCTGCATACATTAACTGATCTTGATGAAACTTCAGCAGTGTGTTCGTGGTAAGAGGCCGATCAGATGGATGTAGCTATTGTGAGTCAAAGTTATAGCGCCACCAACTGGCAGCAGGAAGTGTGTCACTTTCAACATGCTTTTGACAAAAGTGGGGGGGTTAGGTTTACCCACAATTACAAAAATCAGTAAGTATATTGGTCTCATCGAGCTGGACAACTTTCTAATTTGCAGTCATTAGCTTGGACCAACAGGAAGTCAGATATTTTGGTTTGAATGTGGATTTATTTGCAAATTCAGCCTCTGCTTTTTACCCACTCCTGCTAAGTGTTTTTTTTTTTATTCACACCAAACTTTTTCAACATGATGAAAATACATTAAAGATGCTAAATTGAGAACGGATATTGAATATCTCAAACGGTTTTGACATGGCGAGGGATTAAAATAATGTCAAAAAAAAAATCAGAAAACATCTCATATATTCTTAAAATTTAATTATACACCATTTATTTTTATATAAAATTATACAAATATTAGAACTAAACCTATTTTATTCTGTTTTTGCAATTCAAAAAGTATGAAAAAGTTAAAAACAGGCTATTTAGTGCTATTTGTTTCAACAAAAAAGCAAACATAGGGCTATACTGCCCTCTTGTGTCCAAAAGGATATCAAAATAGTATATAAAACGTTTTACTAGGTAGGCCTATTGTATTTAAATATAAATTTATTAGGTATATGACTGTGAGGATATTTTCCCATCGGTTAAGCGACGTGTGACACGAGCGGGTGCTTTTAAATCGCTAATATAAAAGTGAAAGTAAAAAAACGGACGTCCGCACGGACATTGATAATGGTGCACGTTGGAAAGAATGATACTTTTAAACATAACACTAAACCGCCATTAGGTGTCGCCAGGCGACCATCTTAATGAGCGAGTCATTGATTCATTCGTTCAAACGATTCATTCCAATGACTGAGTCATTCATGATTGAGACAGATGTTTATGGATTGACCATTGAATCTTTGAGTCAAGCGATTCGTTTCAAAATGCTGAATCATTCAGTAATGAGAAAACAAGTTGCTGTGATCTTTGTTTAACTATTTTTGCTGCTGAAACAAAACAAAAACAGTCAATATTGCATCTAAAATGTAAGTGACTTAATTGTAACTGTTTATTAACCTGTTGTATGAAATCAATGTCACAGTTTCAATTGTGATTGTATTCAGGAAATAGTTGCCTACTCGTCAAGTGAGGTTGCTTAACTCTATCATATGTTATAAAATATATAAAAACTCCATATTTGTAATTTTTATAGTCAGTATGTTGTTAACTGGGTTGCTTTTTTGTGTGCTGCGCTCATTTGTTTACAATTCTCCTGGAGAAGCAGCATGAGCCTCAGCAGTGCAACCTTGTTACCATTGATCAGTAATACATTTATTATTAACTGCTGATTGCAACTTAAAATGAATGTAATGAAATTAGAATAATCTCTCGTTTTAGTGATTCCCAAGTTATTTTTTTGTTATTGACGTTCTAATCAGGCTATACTTTGGTCGGGCAAGTAAAATTCTCTTTCAGGTAGGCCTATTGCATTTATATATAAATATATTAGGGATGTGACTGTGATAAAATTTTCCCACCGGTTAATCGACATGTGACACCGCTGAGGGCTTTTAAATCGCTAACTATAGTATACTATATACTAGTAAAATACAGACGTCCGCACAGACATTGATAATGGTGCGGAGTAGAGCGAGCATTTTCAATGTATTCCTATGGATGTAGGAATTAACTAAAACATTTTATTTATGTTTTTGTGTCCACTGTTCAACCGCAACCGCGTCACACACACATTCCAGAATTGCAATCTTGACATTCATTATAGCCCTAATACAATATAATAATAAAAATAGTCAACCTAACATAAACGAATTACACTGCTCTGTTTAAATAGTCAGTAGTACAATCTGTACCATTCACAGTAAGCAGAGCTCCACTGTGATGTTTCCAAGAACATTTTTGCGCGTGTGAAGAGGATGATTTTTTCCATCGATATTGGAACACGAGTGAAGTACAAAGCCTATAATAAAGAATAGTTTAGCATCCAAATACATCGCAAAAATTGAAACATTTTGATTCTAATGAGAGGGTTACGTGAGACCAACACTGCTTACTTTCGTTTTTATTTTTACATTAAATTTAAAGGATTTGTTGTGGAATATTTTGATTGTATCATAAAATCAGAATAAGGTAATACAAGTAATATTTTCTGTCTTATAAATATATATATATATATATATGTGTGTGTGTGTGTGTGTGTGTGTGTATATATATATATATATATATATATATATAAATATAGCTGCGAGCAGCGATGGAGGGCCAAAGCCGGTGGCACCGCCATCCCCGGTGCCTTTAGGTAACTAAAGGCACCGGGGTGGCGGTGCCACCGGCTTGGGCCCGCAATCGCTGCTCGCAGCTATATTTAGGGCCCAAGCCCTGAAAGGGCGAAGGCCCTATTGTTTTCGTTAGGATTATTATTATTATTATTATTATTATTATTGTTCTTCAAGGGTTCGGGGGCTTTTGGGGCCTTTAACGTGCTCAAAAACTCATGAAACTTTGCACGCATGTCAGAACCCGCGGCCATTAGGGCCGGGCTGAAGCTGGTACCCGGGCGTGGCAGGGGGGCTCAACAGCGCCCCCTGGTACGGAATCCGAACACTTGTCCATAAATCAAACACACTTGCATGTAATAATATGAAACTCGGAACACATATAGATCTCATCGGGCCGAACAACTTTCGTGCTCTAAGTTTTACGCCAGCCCAACAGGAAGTTGGCTATTATGGGATGTTTGGAAACGCATGCTGTGGAATTTAATGTACTCCTCCTAGGGAATTCATCCAATCGCCTCCAAACTCAGTCAGCATGAAGTCAAGACATTGAGGATGCTAAATTGCGGACAGATTTTTGATATCTCGAACGGTTTGGCCGTGGCGAGGACACGAATTTATGGCGAATAATGGAAACAGGAAGTGTGTTATAACTTCTGCATACATTAACTGATCTTGATGAAACTTCAGCAGTGTGTTCGTTGTAAGAGGCCGATCACATGGATGTGACTACTGTGAGTCTAAGTTAAAGCGCCACCAACTGGCAGCAGGAAGTGTGTCCCTTTCAAAATGCTTTAAAATCACCCTCTTATTTTTACCCAATTTGCTTCAAACTTTATGTGTATAATGTAAACACACGGCAGATGTAGACCTGTGAAAGGATTTTTGATATCTTTAATAATGTTGCCATGGCAACGCTTCAAACTTTAATATTCTTTTTTGATGCTTTTGAGACTCTTAACATACTTGAAATTGCATGAAACTCGACAGACACATCACATTTATTAGCCAGTAGACATGTGCAAAGTTTCAGAAACGGGCGTGGTGAGGGGCTCAGTAGCGCCACCTTTAGTCATAAGTGGGGGGGGTTAGTTATATCAACAGCAACAAAACTTGGTATGTGTATTGTTCTCATCAAGACGGACAACTTTCTAATTGACATTAACTACCTCCAACCAACAGGAAGAGAGATATTTTGGTTTGAATGTGGATTTTCTGAAGAATTTTCTCTCCCTCTCTTTGTGTCTCTTTGTGTGAGAGGGGAGGGGGGAATTTGACTATTGCTTTTATATTGTTAATCAAGGTTTCAGGGGCTTTTGGGGTCCTTAACGTGCTCAAAAACTCTTGAAACTTTGCACACAAGTCAGAACCCCCTGCCATCAGGGACAGGCTGAAGCTGGTACCCGGGCGCGGCAGGGGGGTTCAACAGCGCCCCCTTGAACGGGGTCCCAAAACTTGGTCCATAGATCAAACACGCTTGCATGAATTAATATGAAACTCGGTACACATATAGATCTCATCGGGCCGAACAACTTTCCCCCGGTCAAGTTTTACGCCAGCCCAACAGGAAGTCGGCTATTATTGGTTGTTTGGAAAACGCTTCCTGTGGAATGCGAAGTACTCCTCCTAGAAAATTCACTGTGTCCCCTCCAAACTCGGTGTGCATGTAGTCAAGACTTTGAGGATGCTAAATTGCGGACGGATTTTTGATATCTCGAACGGTTTGGCCGTGGCGAGGAATCGAATTTATGGCGAGAAAAGAGAAACACGAAGTGGAATAACTTCTGCATACATTAACTGATCTTGATGAAACTTCAGCAGTGTGTTCGTGGTAAGAGGCCGATCAGATGGATGTAACTATTGTGATTCAAAGTTATAGCGCCACCAACTGGCAGCAGGAAGTTTGTCACTTTCAACATGCTTTTGACAAAAGTGGGGGGGTTAGTTTTAACTCCAGTAAAAAAAACTCAGTTCATATATTGATCTCATCGACCCGGACAACTTTCTAATTTAAAGTCATTAGCTCTGACCATCAGGAAGTCAGATATTTTGGTCTGAATGTGGATTTTTTTGCAAAATCAGCCTCTGAATTTTTAGCCACCTTTATCTAAGTGGTTATTTTATTCCCACCAAACTTTTTCAACATGATAAAAATATATTAATGATGCTAAATTGTGAACGGATAATAAATATCTCAAACGGTTTTGCTATGGCGAGGGATTAAAGTAATGTCAAAAAAGTAAACACTAAAAGGCTCATATATTCTAAAAATGTAATTATACACCATTTATTACTACATAAAAGTATACAAATATCAGAACTTAACTCATTTTATTCTTTTTTTTTTCAATTTAAGAATGAAGTTTAAGTTTAAAAACTGCCAGAATGGTTGTTTAGTCTAAACAATAAATAAATAAAGTCAAACATAGTGCTATACTGCCCTCTTGTGATCAAAATCAGGTAGGCCTATTATATCTATATAAAAATATACTAGGTATGTGACGGTGAGAATATTTTACCACCGGTTAACTGACGTGTGACACTGCTGGGGGCTTTTTAATCGCTAACTTAAAAACGAAAGTAAAATATGTTCGTCCGCACGGACATTGATAATGGTGCGGAGCAGAGCGAGCGTTTTCAATAAATTCCTATGGAAGGAGGAATGACCTAAGAAACGTTGACTCTGTTCTGCTCGTTCCTCGCTGAGGACGCGCACCATTATGAATGCCTGTGCAGCCGTGAGCATTTTAGTTTCATTTTCGGGGCGGATTGCTTGAATGTATTTAAAAAAAGCACAATGTTGTGTTTTATTGCGACTGTACAAAAATATAAGTTACCACTTTGCAGTTTGAATGATGTTCTGAACAAAATGACAGAGTATGTTTTTATGTGTCCACTGTTCAATCGCGCCCTCGTTTTAGTGATTCCCAAGTTATTTTTTCATTTAAGTTTTTTTCATTGTTCTAATCAGGTCAGGCAAGTAAAATGATCTGTCTTATCCCTTACATTTTTATATAATTATATAAATATATAATACACTACTGTTCAAAAATTTGGCGTCAGTAAGATTTTTAAGCTAAGTTTCTTCTGCTCACCAAGGCTGCATTTGTTTGATTAAAAATACAAACAAAAACAGTAATATTGTAAAATAGTATTCCAATTTAAAACAGCTGCTTTCTATTTTAATATATTTTAAACTGTTATTTATTCCTGTGATCAAAGCTGAGTTTTCAGCATCATTATTCCAGTCGTCACTGTCACATGATCCTTCAGAAATTATTCTAATATGATGATTGATGCTCAAGAAACATTCATTATTATTTTAAATGTCGAAAACAGTTATGTACAGTCTTTGATGAATAGAAAGTTCAAAAGAACAGCATTTATCTGAAATCTAAAGCTTTTGTAACATTAAACACTACCGTTCAGAAGTTTGGGGTCAGTAATAATTTTTATTTTATTTTTGGGGGAAAGAAATAAATAAATCAATACTTTTATTCATCGAGAATGAGTTAAACTGATAAAAAGTTACAGTACAGACATTTATAATGTTAAAAAAAATTATATTTGAAATAAATGCTGTTCTTTTGAACTTTACATTCATCAACGCATTTTGAAAAAAAATCTGTACACAACTGTTTTCAACATTGAAAATAATAATTAATATTTATTGACCATCAATCATCATATTAGAATGGTTTCTGAAGGATCATGTGACACTGAAGACGGGAGTAATGATGCTGAAAACTCAGCTTTGATCACATAAATTAATTACAGTGTAAAATATTTTATAATAGAAAACAGCTGTTTTAAATTGGAATAATATTTCACAATATTACTGTTTTTGTTTGTATTTTTAATCAAATAAATGCAGCCTTGGTGAGCAGAAGAGACTTCTCCTAAAAACATTGAAAATCTTCCTTACCCCAAACTTTTGAACGGTATATATATATATATATATGTTTGTATAATATATATATATATATATATATATATATATATATATATATATATATATATATATATATATATATATAAATATAGCTGCGAGCAGCGATGGAGGGGCAAAGCCGGCGTTACCGCCACCCCGGTGCCTTTAGGTAACTAAAGGCACCGGGGTTGTGGTGCCACCGGCTTGGGCCCGTAATCGCTGCTCGCAGCTATATTTATTATTATTATTATTATTTTGTCAACCTTTCGGGCACTTTTGGGGCCCTTAACATGCTTGAAAACTCTTGAAACTTTGCACACAGGTCAGAACCCGCGGCCATCAGGGCCGAGCTGAAGCTGGTACCGGGCGTGGCAGGGGGGCTCGACAGCGCCCCCTGGAACGGGATCCGAACACGTGTCCATAAATCAAACACGCTTGCATGTAATAATATGAAACTCGGTACACATGTAGATCTCATCGGGCCGAACAACTTTCGTGCTCTAAGTTTTACGCCAGCCCAACAGGAAGTCGGCTATTATGGGTTGTTTGGAAACGCATGGTCTGGTATTTGAAACACTTCTCCTAGGGAATTCACCCGATCGCCACTAAACTCGGTGGGAATGAAGTCAAGACATTGAGGATGCTAAATTGCGGACGGATTTTTGATATCTCAAACGGTTTGGCCGTGGCGAGGAAACGAATTTATGGCGAATAATGGAAACAGGAAGTGTGTTATAACTTCTGCATACATTAACTGATCTTGATGAAACTTCAGCAGTGTGTTCGTGGTAAGAGGCCGATCACATGGATGTGACTATTGTGAGTCAAAGTTATAGCGCCACCAACTGGCAGCAGGAATATGTCACTTTCAAAATGCTTTGAAATCACCCTCTTAGTTTTACCCGATTTGCTTCAAACTTTATGTGTATAATGTAAACACACGGCAGATGTAGACATGTGAAAGGATTTTTGATATCTTTAATACTGTTGCCGTGGCAACGCTTCAAACTTTAATATTCTTTTTTGATGCTTTTGAAACTCTTAACATACTTGAAATTGGATGAAACTCGACAGACACATCACATTTATTAGCCAGTAGACATGTGCAAAGTTTCAGAAACGGGCGTGGTGAGGGGCTCAGTAGCGCCACCTTTAGTCATAAGTGGGGGGGTTAGTTTTATCAACAGCAACAAAACTTGGTATGTGTATTGTTCTCATCAAGAAGGACAACTTTCTAATTGACATTAACTACCTCCGACCAACAGGAAGAGAGATATTTTGGTTTGAATGTGGATTTTCTGAAGAATTTTCTCTCCCTCTCTCTGTGTCTCTGTGTGTGAGAGGGGAGGGGGGAATTTGACTATTGCTTTTATATTGTTAATCAAGGTTTCAGGGGCTTTTGGGGTCCTTAACGTGCTCAAAAACTCTTGAAACTTTGCACACAAGTCAGAACCCCCTGCCATCAGGGACAGGCTGAAGCTGGTACCCGGGCGTGGCAGGGGGGCTCAACAGCGCCCCCTTGAACGGGGTCCCAAAACTTGGTCCATAGATCAAACACTCTTGCATGAATTAATATGAAACTCGGTACACATATAGATCTCATCGGGCCGAACAACTTTCGCCCGGTCAAGTTTTACGCCAGCCCAACAGGAAGTCGGCTATTATTGGTTGTTTGGAAAACGCTTCCTGTGGAATGCGAAGTACTCCTCCTAGAAAATTCACCGTGTCCCCTCCAAACTCGGTGTGCATGTAGTCAAGACTTTGAGGATGCTAAATTGCGGACGGATTTTTGATATCTCGAACGGTTTGGCCGTGGCGAGGAATCGAATTTATGGCGAGAAAAGAGAAACACGAAGTGGAATAACTTCTGCATACATTAACTGATCTTGATGAAACTTCAGCAGTGTGTTCGTGGTAAGAGGCCGATCAGATGGATGTAACTATTGTGATTCAAAGTTATAGCGCCACCAACTGGCAGCAGGAAGTGTGTCACTTTCAACATGCTTTTGACAAAAGTGGGGGGGTTAGTTTTAACTCCAGTAAAAAAAACTCAGTTCATATATTGATCTCATCGACCCGGACAACTTTCTAATTTAAAGTCATTAGCTCTGATCATCAGGAAGTCAGATATTTTGGTCTGAATGTGGATTTTTTTGCAAAATCAGCCTCTGAATTTTTAGCCACCTTTATCTAAGTGGTTATTTTATTCCCACCAAACTTTTTCAACATGATAAAAATATATTAATGATGCTAAATTGTGAACGGATAATAAATATCTCAAACGGTTTTGCTATGGCGAGGGATTAAAGTAATGTCAAAAAAGTAAACACTAAAAGGCTCATATATTCTAAAAATGTAATTATACACCATTTATTACTACATAAAAGTATACAAATATCAGAACTTAACTCATTTTATTCTTTTTTTTTTCAATTTAAGAATGAAGTTTAAGTTTAAAAACTGCCAGAATGGTTGTTTAGTCTAAACAATAAATAAATAAAGTCAAACATAGTGCTATACTGCCCTCTTGTGTTCAAAATCAGGTAGGCCTATTATATCTATATAAAAATATACTAGGTATGTGACGGTGAGAATATTTTACCACCGGTTAACTGACGTGTGACACTGCTGGGGGCTTTTTAATCGCTAACTTAAAAACGAAAGTAAAATATGTTCGTCCGCACGGACATTGATAATGGTGCGGAGCAGAGCGAGCGTTTTCAATAAATTCCTATGGAAGGAGGAATGACCTAAGAAACGTTGACTCTGTTCTGCTCGTTCCTCGCTGAGGACGCGCACCATTATGAATGCCTGTGCAGCCGTGAGCATTTTAGTTTCATTTTCGGGGCGGATTGCTTGAATGTATTTAAAAAAAGCACAATGTTGTGTTTTATTGCTACTGTACAAAAATATAAGTTAACACTTTGCAGTTTGAATGATGTTCTGAACAAAATGACAGAGTATGTTTTTATGTGTCCACTGTTCAATCGCGCCCTCGTTTTAGTGATTCCCAAGTTATTTAAGTTTTTTTCATTGTTCTAATCAGGTCAGGCAAGTGAAATGATCTGTCTTATCCCTTACATTTTTATATAATTATATAAATATATAATACACTACTGTTCAAAAATTTGGCGTCAGTAAGATTTTTAAGCTAAGTTTCTTCTGCTCACCAAGGCTGCATTTGTTTGATTAAAAATACAAACAAAAACAGTAATATTGTAAAATAGTATTCCAATTTAAAACAGCTGCTTTCTATTTTAATATATTTTAAACTGTTATTTATTCCTGTGATCAAAGCTGAGTTTTCAGCATCATTATTCCAGTCGTCACTGTCACATGATCCTTCAGAAATTATTCTAATATGATGATTGATGCTCAAGAAACATTCATTATTATTTTAAATGTCGAAAACAGTTATGTACAGTCTTTGATGAATAGAAAGTTCAAAAGAACAGCATTTATCTGAAATCTAAAGCTTTTGTAACATTAAACACTACCGTTCAGAAGTTTGGGGTCAGTAATAATTTTAATTTTATTTTTGGGGGAAAGAAATAAATAAATCAATACTTTTATTCATCGAGAATGAGTTAAACTGATAAAAAGTTACATTACAGACATTTATAATGTTAAAAAAAATTATATTTGAAATAAATGCTGTTCTTTTGAACTTTACATTCATCAACGCATTTTGAAAAAAAATCTGTACACAACTGTTTTCAACATTGAAAATAATAATTAATATTTATTGACCATCAATCATCATATTAGAATGGTTTCTGAAGGATCATGTGACACTGAAGACGGGAGTAATGATGCTGAAAACTCAGCTTTGATCACATAAATTAATTACAGTGTAAAATATTTTAAAATAGAAAACAGCTGTTTTAAATTGGAATAATATTTCACAATATTACTGTTTTTGTTTGTATTTTTAATCAAATAAATGCAGCCTTGGTGAGCAGAAGAGACTTCTCCTAAAAACATTAAAAATGTTCCTTACCCCAAACTTTTGAACGGTATATATATATATATATATATATATATATATATATATATATATATATATATATGTTTGTATAATATATATATATATATATATATATATAAATATAGCTGCGAGCAGCGATGGAGGGCCAAAGCCGGCGGTACCGCCACCCCGGTGCCTTTAGGTAACTAAAGGCACCGGGGTTGCGGTGCCACCGGCTTGGGCTCGTAATCGCTGCTCGCAGCTATATTTAGGGCCCAAGCCCTGAAAGGGCGAAGGCCCTATTGTTTTCGTTAGGATTATTAGGGCCCAAGCCCTGAAAGGGCGAAGGCCCTATTGTTTTCGTTAGGATTATTATTATTAGGGCCCAAGCCCTGAAAGGGCGAAGGCCCTATTGTTTTCGTTAGGATTATTATTATTAGGGCCAGAGCACCGATGGTGTGAGGACCCTCTTGGAATTGCTCTGTTTATTATTATTATTATTATTATTATTATTATTCTTCTCCGCATTTAATTGCATTTTTGAGGGCCTAAACATGCTCGAAAACTCACAAAACTTTGCACACGCGTCAGAACTGGCGAAAATTTACATCTGATATAGGTTTCAAAATTGGACGGGGCAAAATGGCTCGATAGCGCCACCTATAAAAGTTCAACGGAGTGCGCCTCCTGCAACGTTCCACGTACGTGCACGAAATTCGGTACATACATGTAATGACCTAATACCTACAAAAAAGTCTCTTGGAGCATAGCCCTAAACACAACAGGAAGTCAGCCATTTTGAACTTCCTCTCTGATTTTTGTGCAGTTTTTGCCATTTTCAGGCCTCGTACTTTAACGAACTCCTCCTAGAGTTTTAATCTGATCATCTTCAAATTTGGTGAGTGTAATCTTAAGGCCTTTGCGACGTTAAATTGCGAAGATCTTGAGTTTTCGTCGAAGGGCGGGTCCTCGGCGGCCTGACAAATTTCGATGTTTCGCCATGAAACAGGAAGTTGCTGTAACTCAGGCATGGAATGTCCAATCTGCCCCAAACTTCACACTTTTGATAAGCGTTCTGTCCTGAACACATGGCCATGCTCATATTCAGTTATAGTCATAGCGCCACCTGCTGGCAATAGGAAGTGACATGTTTAACACTGTTATGGACTCCTAATAACATATAAAAAAGTGCCAGCAAGTGCTAAACATGCTAACAACATACTAGAAGCATGCTAAAACATGCTAGCAAACTCTTAGCTAAGTGCTAAAGCATGCTATTATTGCAAATAAATAGGAATTTGCTGTAACTCAGGCATGGAATGTCCAATCTGCCCCAAACTTCACACGTTTGATAAGAGTCATGGCCTGAACACATCTACATGAGAATATTCAGTTATAGTAATAGCGCCACCTGCTGTCAACAGGAAGTGACATGTTTAACACTGTTGTGGTCTCCTAATAACATATAAAAAAGAGCCAGCAAGTGCTAAACAGGTTAGCAACATACTAGAAACATGCTAGCAAACACTTAGCTAAGTGCTAAAGCATGCTATTACTGCAATTAAATAGGAATTTGCTGTAACTCAGGCATGGAATGTCCAATCTGCCCCAAACTTCACACGTTTGTTAAGAATCATGGCCTGAACACATGTCTATGCTCAAATTCAGTTATAGTAATAGCGCCACCTACTGGCAACAGGAAGTGACATGTTTAACACGTTGATGCCGTTCTAGCAACATGTTAAAAATGCCATTGAGTTCTAAACATGCTAGAAACATATTAAAACATACTAGCAATACTAAGCTAAGTGCTAAAGCATGCTAATTCAATGAAACAGGACTTTGTTGTTACTCAAGAAGGCAATGTACAATCTACCCCAAACTTCACACGTTAGATAAGAGTTATCTCTTGAACACATGTCCATGCTCATATTTAGTTATAGTCATAGCGCCACCTGCTGGCAACAGGAAGTGACGTTTACACTGTTCTTGACTCCTAATAACATATAAAAAAATGCCAGTAGGTGCTAAACATCCTACCAACATACTAGAGACATGCTAAAACATACTAGCAAACACTTAGCTAAGTGCTAAAGAATGATATTACTGCAATTAAATATGAATTTGCTGTAACTCAGGCATGGAATGTCCAATCTGCCCCAAACTTCACACTTTTGATAAGCGTTCTGTCCTGAACACATGACCATGCTTATATTCAGTTACATTCATAGCGCCACCTGCTGGCAACAGGAAGTGACATGTTTAACACTGTTATGGACTCCTAATAACATATAAAAAAGTGCCAGCAAGTGTTAAACATGTTAACAACATACTAGAAACATGCTAAAACATGCTAGCAGACTCTTAGCTAAGTGCTAAAGCATGCTATTATTGCAATTAAATAGGAATTTGCTGTAACTCAGGCATGGAATGTCCAATCTGCCCCAAACTTCACACTTTTGATAAGAGTCATGGCCTGAACACATCTACATGAGAATGTTCAGTTATAGTAATAGCGCCACCTACTGGCAACAGGAAGTGACATGTTTAACACGTTGATGCCGTTCTAGCAACATGTTAAAAATGCCATTGAGTTCTAAACATGCTAGAAACATGTTAAAACATGCTAACAATGCTTAGCTAAGTGCTAAAGAATGCTAATTCAATGAAACATGACTTTGTTGTTACTCAAGAAGGCAATGTCCAATTTGCACCAAACTTGACACGTTTGATAAGAGTTCTGTCCTGAACACACATCCATGCTCATATTCAGTTATAGTCATAACGCCACCTACTGGCAACAGAAACTGACATGGTTAACACAGTAATGCAGTACTAACCACATAATTATTGTGTACTGAGCATGCTAGAAACATACTAAACATGCTAGCAACACTTAGCTGAGTCATGAAGCATGCTATTATCACCATTATACAAAACATTTTGTAACTGACTTTGACATACTCTTACTATATATACCTCCTTAAATGTACATTTCCCAACCATGCTCTGTCTTCCTAAAGCCACCAAGTGTTGATGGCACGGGTGCGAGGGCCCTTTCATCGCTGCTTGCAGCTTTAATTAGGGCCCAAGCCCTGAAAGGGCGAAGGCCCTATTGTTTTCGTTAGGATTATTATTAGGGCCCAAGCCCTGAAAGGGCGAAGGCCCTATTGTTTTCGGTAGGATTATTATTATTATTATTATTAGGGCCCAAGCCCTGAAAGGGCGAAGGCCCTATTGTTTTCGGTAGGATTATTTATTATTATTATTATTTTGTCAACCTTTCGGGCACTTTTGGGGCCCTTAACATGCTCGAAAACTCTTGAAACTTTGCACACGGGTCAGAACCCGCGGCCATCAGGGCCGGACTGAAGCTGGTACCCGGGCGTGGCAGGGGGGCTCGACAGCGCCCCCTGGAATGGTGTCCGAAAACTTGGTCCATAAATCAAACATGCTTGCATATAATAATATGAAACTCAGTACACATATAGATCTCATCGGGCCGAACAACTTTCGTCCTCTAAGTTTTACGCTAGCCCAACAGGAAGTCATTTTTATAGGAGCAATTATGGGTTGTTTGGAAACGCATGCTGTGGAATTTGAAATACTCCTCCTAGAAAATTCGTCCAATCGCAACCAAACTCGGTCAGCATGAAGTCAAGACATTGAGGATGCTAAATTGCGGACGGATTTGTGATATCACAAACGGTTTGGCCGTGGCGAGGAAACAAATTTATGGCGAAAAACTGAAACAGGAAGTGTGTTAGAACTTCTGCATACATTAACTGATCTTGATGAAACTTCAGCAGTGTGTTCGTGGTAAGAGGCCGATCACATGGATGTGACTATTGTGAGTCAAAGTTATAGCGCCACCAACTGGCAGCAGGAAGTGTGTCACTTTCAAAATGCTTTGAAATCACCCTCTTATTTTTACCCGATTTGCTTCAAACTTTAGGTGTACAATGTAGACACACGGCAGATGTAGACCTGTGAAAGGTTTATTGATATCTTAAATACTGTTGCCGTGGCAACGCATCAAACTTTAATATTCTTTTCAGATGCTTTTGAGACTCTTAACATACTTGAAATTGGATGAAACTCGACAGACACATCACATTTATTAGCCAGTAGACATGTGCAAAGTTTCAGAAACGGGCGTGGTGAGGGGCTCAGTAGCGCCACCTTTAGTCAAAAATGGGGGCTTAGTTTTACATAGAGTCACTAAACTCGCTATGTATATTGTTCTCATCAAACCGGACAACTTTCTAATTCACACTTATTAGCTCAGAGCAACAGGAAGTCAGATATTTTGGTTTGAATGTGATTTTTTGGAGAATTTTCTCTCTCTCTCTCTCTGTCTCTGTGTGTGTGAGGGGTGGGAGGGAATTTCCAATTGATTTCAGTGTGTTTCAAGGTTTCAGGGGCTTTTGGGGCCCTTAACGTGCTCGAAAACTCTTGAAACTTTGCACACAGGTCAGAACTCGCGGCCAACAGGGCCGGGCTGAAGCTGGTACCCGGGTGTGGCAGGGGGGCTCAACAGCGCCCCCTTGAACGGGGTTCTAAAACTTGATCCATATATCAAACACGCTCGCATGAATTAATATGAAACTCGGTACACATATAGATCTCATCGGGCCGAACAACTTTACCCCGGTCAAGTTTTACGCCAGCCCAACAGGAAGTCGGCTATTATGGGTTGTTTGGAAAACGCTTGCTGTGGAATGTGAAATACTCCTCCTAGAAAATTCACCGTGTCCCCTTCAAACTCGGTGTGCATGTAGTCAAGACTTTGAGGATGCTAAATTGCGGACGGATTTTTGATATCTCGAACGGTTTGGCTGTGGCGAGGAATCGAATTTATGGCGAGAAAAGAGAAACACGGAAGTGGAATAACTTCTGCATACATTAACTGATCTTGATGAAACTTCAGCAGTGTGTTCGTGGTAAGAGGCCGATCAGATGGATGTAGCTATTGTGAGTCAAAGTTATGGCGCCACCAACTGGCAGCAGGAAGTGTGTCACTTTCAACATGCTTTAGACAAAAGTGGGGGGGTTAGTTTTAACTACAGTAAAGAAAAAATAGTTTTTATATTGTTCTCATCAAGCCGGACAACTTTCTAATTTACATTCAATAGCTCTGGCCATCAGGAAGTCAGATATTTTGGTCT
>NC_140213.1:27649630-27757630 GCF_951802725.1 Rutilus rutilus
GGATTGACCATTGAATCTTTGAGTCAAGCGATTCGTTTCAAAATGCTGAATCATTCAGTAATGAGAAAACAAGTTGCTGTGATCTTTGTTTAACTATTTTTGCTGCTGAAACAGAACAAAAACAGTCAATATTGCATCTAAAATGTAAGTGACTTAATTGTAACTGTTTATTAACCTGTTGTATGAAATCAATGTCACAGTTTCAATTGTGATTGTATTCAGGAAATAGTTGCCTACTCGTCAAGTGAGGTTGCTTAACTCTATCATATGTTATAAAATATATAAAAACTCCATATTTGTAATTTTTATAGTCAGTATGTTGTTAACTGGGTTGCTTTTTTGTGTGCTGCGCTCATTTATTTACAATTCTCCTGGAGAAGCAGCATGAGCCTCAGCAGTGCAACCTTGTTACCATTGATCAGTAATACATTTATTATTAACTGCTGATTGCAACTTAAAATGAATGTAATGAAATTAGAATAATCTCTCGTTTTAGTGATTAAGTTATTAATAACTTATTAATAAATTGATAAGTTATTTTTTTGTTATTGACGTTCTAATCAGGCTATACTTTGGTCGGGCAAGTAAAATTCTCTTTCAGGTAGGCCTATTGTATTTATATATAAATATATTAGGGATGTGACTGTGATAAAAATTTTCCCACCGGTTAATCGACATGTGACACCGCTGAGGGCTTTTAAATCGCTAACTATAGTATACTATATACTAGTAAAATACAGACGTCCGCACAGACATTGATAATGGTGCGGAGTAGAGCGAGCATTTTCAATGTATTCCTATGGATGTAGGAATTAACTAAAACATTTTATTTATGTTTTTGTGTCCACTGTTCAACCGCAACCGCGTCACACACACATTCCAGAATTGCAATCTTGACATTCATTATAGCCCTAATACAATATAATAATAAAAATAGTCAACCTAACATAAACGAATTACACTGCTCTGTTTAAATAGTCAGTAGTACAATCTGTACCATTCACAGTAAGCAGAGCTCCACTGTGATGTTTCCAAGCACATTTTTGCGCGCGTGAAGAGGATGATTTTTTCCATCGATATTGGAACACGAGTGAAGTACAAAGCCTATAATAAAGAATAGTTTAGCATCCAAATACATCGCAAAAAAAATATATAAATATACATCGCAAAATAAAATATATATATGTGTGTGTGTGTGTGTATATATATATATATATATATATATATATATATATATATATATATATAAATATAGCTGCGAGCAGCGATGGAGGGCCAAAGCCGGTGGCACCGCCATCCCCGGTGCCTTTAGGTAACTAAAGGCACCGGGGTGGCGGTGCCACCGGCTTGGGCCCGCAATCGCTGCTCGCAGCTATATTTATTATTATTATTATTTTTCTTACGACTATTCAGGCATTTTTGGGGCCCTTAACATGCTCAAAAACTCTTGAAACTTTGCACACGAGTCAGAACCCGCGGCCATCAGGGCCGGGCTGAAGCTGGTACCCGGGCGTGGCAGGGGTGCTCGACAGCGCCCCCTGGAACGGGGTCCGAAAACTTGGTCCATAAATCAAACACGCTTGCATGTAATGATATGAAACTCGGTACACATATAGATCTCATCGGGCCGCACAACTTTCATGCTCTAAGTTTTACGCCAGCCCAACAGGAAGTCGACTATTTAGGGTTGTTTGGAAACGCATGCTTAGGAATTTGAAACACTTCTCTTAGGGAATTCACCCGGTCAGCACCAAACTCGGTGTGCATGAAGTCAAGACATTGAGGATGAAAAATTGCCAGGGGATTTTTGATATCTCGAACGGTTTGGCTGTGGCGAGGAAACGAATTTATGGCGAATAATGGAAACAGGAAGTGTGTTAGAACTTCTGCATACATTAACTGATCTTGATGAAACTTCAGCAGTGTGTTCGTGGTCAGAGGCCGATCAGATGGATGTGACTATTGTGAGTCAAAGTTATAGCGCCACCAACAGGCAGCAGGAATATGTCACTTTCAAAATGCTTTGAAATCACCCTCTTATTTTTACCCGATTTGCTTCAGACTTTAGGTGTACAATGTAGACACACGGCAGATGTAGACCTGTGTAAGGATTATTTATATCTTAGATACTGTTGCCGTGGCAACGCATCAAACTTTAATATTCTTTTTTGATGCTTTTGAGACTCTTAACATACTTGAAATTGCATGAAACTCGACAGACACATCACATTTATTAGCCAGTAGACATGTGCAAAGTTTCAGAAACGGGCGTGGTGAGGGGCTCAGTAGCGCCACCTTTAGTCAAAAATGGGGGCTTAGTTTTACATAGAGTCACTAAACTCGCTATGTATATTGTTCTCATTAAACCGGACAACTTTCTAATTCACACTTATTAGCTGAGAGCAACAGGAAGTCAGATATTTTGGTTTGAATGTGATTTTTTGGAGAATTTTCTCTCTCTCTCTCTCTGTCTCTGTGTGTGTGAGGGGTGGGAGGGAATTTCCAATTGATTTCAGTGTGTTTCAAGGTTTCAGGGGCTTTTGGGGCCCTTAACGTGCTCGAAAACTCTTGAAACTTTGCACACAGGTCAGAACCTGCGGCCATCAGGGCCGGGCTGAAGCTGGTACCCGGGCGTGGCAGCGGGGCTCAACAGCGCCCCCTGGAACGGGATCCGAACACTTGTCCATAAATCAAACACACTTGCATGTAATGATATGAAACTCGGTACACATATAGATCTCATCGGGCCGAACAACTTTCGTGCTCTAAGTTTTACGCCAGCCAAACAGGAAGTTGGCTATTTAGCGTTGTTTGGAAACGCATGCTGTGGAATTTAATGTACTCCTCCTAGGGAATTCATCGATTCGCCTCCAAACTCGGTGTGCATGAAGTCAAGACATTGAGGATGCTAAATTGCGGACGGATTTTTGATATCTCGAACGGTTTGGCCGTGGCGAGGAAACAAATTTATGGTGAAAAAATGAAACAGGAAGTGTGTTATAACTTCTGCATACATTAACTGATCTTGATGAAACTTCAGCAGTGTGTTCGTTGTAAGAGGCCGATCGCACAGATGTGACTATTGTGAGTCAAAGTTATAGCGCCACCAACAGGCAGCAGGAAGTACATCACTTTCAAAATGCTTTGAAATCAGTGTCTTATTTTTACCCGATTTGCTTCAAACTTTATGTGTACAATGTAGACACACGGCAGATGTAAACCTGTGAAAGGATTATTGATATCTTAGATACTGTTGCCGTGGCAACGCATCAAACTTTAATATTCTTTTTTGATGCTTTTGAGACTCTTAACATACTTGAAATTGCATGAAACTCAACAGACACATCACATTTATTAGCCAGTAGACATGTGCAAAGTTTCAGAAACGGGGGTGGTGGAATGGCTCAGTAGCGCCACCTTTAGTCAAAAATGGGGGTTTAGTTTTTCCTAGAATCACAAAACTTGGTATGTGTATTGGTCTCATCAAGACGGACAACTTTCTAATTTACATGAACCATCTCTGACCAACAGGAAGAGAGATATTTTGGTTTGAATGTGGATTTTCTGAAGAATTTTCTCTCCCTCTCTCTGTGTCTGTGTGTGTGTGAGGGGAGGGGGGGATTTGACTATTGCTTTTATATTGTTAATCAAGGTTTCAGGGGCTTTTGGGGTCCTTAACATGCTCAAAAACTCTTGAAACTTTGCACACAGGTCAGAACCCACGGCCATCAGGGCCGGGCTGAAGCTGGTACCCGGGCGTGGCTGGGGGGCTCAACAGCGCCCCCTTGAACGGGGTTCTAAAACTTGATCCATATATCAAACACGCTCGCATGAATTAATATGAAACTCGGTACACATATAGATCTCATCGGGCCGAACAACTTTACCCCGGTCAAGTTTTACGCCAGCCCAACAGGAAGTCGGCTATTATGGGTTGTTTGGAAAACGCTTGCTGTGGAATGTGAAATGCTCCTCCTAGAAAATTCACCGTGTCCCCTTCAAACTCGGTGGGCATGTATTCAAGACTTTGAGGATGCTAAATTGCGGACGGATTTTTGATATCTCAAACGGTTTGGCCGTGGCGAGGAATCGAATTTATGGCGAGAAAAGAGAAACACGGAAGTGGAATAACTTCTGCATACATTAACTGATCTTGATGAAACTTCAGCAGTGTGTTCGTGGTAAGAGGCCGATCAGATGGATGTAGCTATTGTGAGTCAAAGTTATAGCGCCACCAACTGGCAGCAGGAAGTGTGTCACTTTCAACATGCTTTTGACAAAAGTGGGGGGGTTAGTTTTAACTACAGTAAAGAAAAAATAGTTTGTATATTGTTCTCATCAAGCCGGACAACTTTCTAATTTACATTCAATAGCTCTGGCCATCAGGAAGTCAGATATTTTGGTCTGAATGTGAATTTTTTTGCAAAATCAGCCTCTGAATTTTTTGCCACTCCTCTTAAACTATTTATTTTATTCGTACCAAACTTTTTCAACATGATGAAACTACATTAAATATGCTAAATTGTGAATGGATAATAAATATCTCAAACGGTTTTGCTATGGCGAGGGATTAAAGTAATGTCCAAAAAGGAAACACAAAAAATCTTCTAAAAATGTAATTATATACCATTTATTTCTATATAAAAGTATACAAATATCACAACTAAACCCATTTTATTCTGTTTTTGCAATTCAAGAAGAATGAAAAAGTTAAAAACAGGCTATTTAATGCTATTTGGTTCAACAAAAAAGCAAACATAGGGCTATACTGCCCTCTTGTGTCCAAAAGGACATCAAAATAGTATATAAAACTTTTTACCAGGTAGGCCAATATTGTATTTAAATATACATTTATTGGGTATGTGTCTGAGGATATTTTCCCACCGGTTAATTGACGTGTGACACGAGTGGGTGCTTTTAAATCGCTAATATAATAGTGAAAGAAAAATAATGATAATGTTCCACACACAAATCACACACATGTGGGAAAGAATGATGCTTTTAAACAACACTAAACCGCCATTAGGTGTCGCCAGGCATCCATCTTAATAAGCGAGTCATTGATTCGTTCGTTCAAACGATTCGTTCGAATGAGTCGATCATGATTAAGACAGATGTTTATGGATTGATCATTCAATCTTTGAGTCAACCGATTCGTTAAAAATGCTGAATCGTTCAGTTATGTTTAACTATTTTCGCTGCTGAAACAGAACAAAAACAGTCAACATTGCATCTAAAATGTAAGTGACTTAATTGTAACTGTTTATTATCCTGTTGTATGAAATCTAGGGGTGGGAGAAAAAATTGATTCTTAGATGCATCGCGATGCGGACGTGGACGATTCTGAATCGATTCACAAATGTCAAAAAATCCATTCTCTAAAAAAATATTTTTTCTAATAACGTAATATTGACGGAAGGCAAAAGGCGGAACTCTAAGCGGACGTGCGTGCAGTCTGTGGCGCGCACATAACAGAGAAGTTTCTTCTGCTCACCAAGGCTGCATTTATTTGATTAAAAATACAAACAAAAACAGTAATATTGTAAAATATTATTCCAATTTAAAACAGCTGCTTTCTATTTTAATATATTTTAAACTGTTATTTATTCCTGTGATCAAAGCTGAGTTTTCAGCATCATTACTCCAGTCGTCACTGTCACATGATCCTTCAGAAATTATTCTTATATGATGATTGATACTCAAGAAACATTCATTATTATTTTAAATGTCGAAAACAGTTGTGTACAGTCTTTGATGAATAGAAAGTTCAAAAGAACAGCATTTATCTGAAATCTAAAGCTTTTGTAACGTTAAACACTACCGCTCAAAAGTTTTGGGTTAGTAATAATTACAATTTTATTTTGGGGGGAAAGAAATAAAATAAATCAGTACTTTTATTTATGAAGGATGAGTTAAACTGATCAACAGTTACAGTAAAGACATTTATAATGTTAAAAATATATATATTTGAAATATATGCTGTTCTTTTGAACTTTACATTCATCAAAGCATTTTGAAAAAAAAAATCTGTACACAACTGTTTTCAACATTGAAAATAATAATGAATATTTATTGAGCATCAATCATCATATTAGTATGATTTCTGAAGGATCATGTGACACTGAAGACTGGAGTAATGATGCTGAAAACTCAACTTTGATCACAGAAATGAATTACTATGTAAAATATTTTAAAATTGAAAACAGCTGTTTTAAATTGGAATAATATTTCACAATATTACTGTTTTTGTTTGTATTTTTAATCAATAAATGCAGCCTTGGTGAGCAGAAGAGACTTCTCCTAAAAACATTAAAAATCTTACTGACCCCGAACTTTTGAACAATAATATATATATATATATATATATATATATATATATATATATATATATATATATATATATATATATATATATACATATATATATATATATATATATGTATGTGTGTGTATGTATGTATGTATATATATATATATATATATATATATATATATATATATATATATATATACATATACATATACATATATATGTATGTGTGTGTATGTATGTATGTATATATATATATATATATATATATATATATATATATATATAAATATAGCTGCGAGCAGCGATGGAGGGCCAAAGCCGGCGGTACCGCCACCCCGGTGCCTTTAGGTAACTAAAGGCACCGGGGTTGCGGTGCCACCGGCTTGGGCCCGTAATCGCTGCTCGCAGCTATATTTATATTTATTATTATTATTATTATTGTTCTTCAAGGGTTCGGGGGCTTTTGGGGCCTTAAACGTGCTCAAAAACTCATGAAACTTTGCACACAGGTCAGAAGCTGCGGCCATTAGGGCCGGGCTGAAGATGGTACCTGGGCGTGGCAGGGGGGCTCGACAGCGCCCCCTTGAATGGGGTCCGAGTGCGGTCCGAAAACTTGGTCCATATACCAAACACTCTTGCATGAATTAATATGAAACTCGGTACACATATAGATCTTATTGGGCTGAACAACTTTCGTGCTCTAAGTTTTACGCCAGCCCAACAGGAAGTCGGCTATTATGGGTTGTTTGGAAAACGCATGCTGTGGAATTTGATGTACTCCTCCTAGGAAATGCATCCATTCGCCTCCAAACTCGGTGTGCATGAAGTCAAGACATTGAGGATGATAAATTGCGGACGGATTTTTGATATCTCGAACGGTTTGGCCGAGGCGAGGAAACGAATTTATGGCGAATAATGGGACACAGGAAGTGTATTATAACTTCTGCATACATTGACTGATCTTGATAAAACTTCAGCAGTGTGTTCGTGGTCAGAGGCCGATCACATTGATGTGACTATTGTGAGTCAAAGTTATAGCGCCACCAACTGGCAGCAGGAAGTGTGTCACTTTCAAAATGCTTTGAAATCACCCTCTTATTTTTACCCGATTTGCTTCAAACTTTATGTGTATAATGTAAACACACGGCAGATGTAGACCTGTGAAAGGATTTTTGATATCTTTAATACTGTTGCCATGGCAACGCTTCAAACTTTAATATTCTTTTTTGATGCTTTTGAGACTCTTAACATACTTGAAATTGCATGAAACTCGACAGACACATCACATTTATTTGCACGTAGACATGTGCAAAGTTTCAGAAACGGGTGTGGTGAGGGGCTCAGTAGCGCCACCTTTAGTCATAAGTGGGGCGGTTAGTTTTATCAACAGTAACAAAACTTGGTATGTGTATTGTTCTCATCAAGACGGACAACTTTCTAATTGACATTAACCATCTCCGACCAACAGGAAGAGAGATATTTTGGTTTGAATGTGGATTTTCTGAAGAATTTTCTCTCCCTCTCTCTGTGTCTCTGTGTGTGTGAGGGGAGGGGGGGATTTGACTATTGCTTTTATATTGTTAATCAAGGTTTCAGGGGCTTTTGGGGTCCTTAACATGCTCAAAAACTCTTGAAACTTTGCACACAGGTCAGAACCCACGGCCATCAGGGCCGGGCTGAAGCTGGTACCCGGGCGTGGCTGGGGGGCTCAACAGCGCCCCCTTGAACGGGGTTCTAAAACTTGGTCCATATATCAAACACGCTTGCATGAATTAATATGAAACTCGGTACACATATAGATCTCATCGGGCCGAACAACTTTACCCCGGTCAAGTTTTACGCCAGCCCAACAGGAAGTCGGCTATTATGGGTTGTTTGGAAAACGCTTGCTGTGGAATGCGAAATACTCCTCCTAGAAAATTCACCGTGTCCCCTTCAAACTCGGTGTGCATGTAGTCAAGACTTTGAGGATGCTAAATTGCGGACGGATTTTTGATATCTCGAACGGTTTGGCTGTGGCGAGGAATCGAATTTATGGCGAGAAAAGAGAAACACGGAAGTGGAATAACTTCTGCATACATTAACTGATCTTGATGAAACTTCAGCAGTGTGTTCGTGGTAAGAGGCCGATCAGATGGATGTAGCTATTGTGAGTCAAAGTTATAGCGCCACCAACTGGCAGCAGGAAGTGTGTCACTTTCAACATGCTTTTGACAAAAGTGGGGGGGTTACTTTTAACTACAGTGAAGAAAAAATAGTTTCTATATTGTTCTCATCAAGCCGGACAACTTTCTAATTTACATTCAATAGCTCTGGCCATCAGGAAGTCAGATATTTTGGTCTGAATGTGAATTTTTTTGCAAAATCAGCCTCTGAATTTTTAGCCACTCCTCTTAAACTATTTATTTTATTCGTACCAAACTTTTTCAACATGATGAAACTACATTAAATATGCTAAATTGTGAATGGATAATAAATATCTCAAACGGTTTTGCTATGGAAAGGGATTAAAGTAAAAATCTTCTAAAAATGTAATTATATACCATTTATTTCTATATAAAAGTATACAAATATTAGAACTAAACCTATTTTATTCTGTTTTTGCAATTCAAAAAGTATGAAAAAGTTAAAAACAGGCTATTTAGTGCTATTTGTTTCAACAAAAAAGCAAACATAGGGCTATACTGCCCTCTTGTGTCCAAAAGGATATCAAAATAGTATATAAAACGTTTTACTAGGTAGGCCTATTGTATTTAAATATAAATTTATTAGGTATATGACTGTGAGGATATCTTCCCATCGGTTAAGCGACGTGTGACACGAGCGGGTGCTTTTAAATCGCTAATATAAAAGTGAAAGTAAAAAAACGGACGTCCGCACGGACATTGATAATGGTGCACGTTGGAAAGAATGATACTTTTAAACATAACACTAAACCGCCGTTAGGTGTCGCCAGGCGACCATCTTAATGAGCGAGTCATTGATTCATTCGTTCAAACGATTCATTCCAATGACTGAGTCATTCATGATTGAGACAGATGTTTATGGATTGACCATTGAATCTTTGAGTCAAGCGATTCGTTTCAAAATGCTGAATCATTCAGTAATGAGAAAACAAGTTGCTGTGATCTTTGTTTAACTATTTTTGCTGCTGAAACAGAACAAAAACAGTCAATATTGCATCTAAAATGTAAGTGACTTAATTGTAACTGTTTATTAACCTGTTGTATGAAATCAATGTCACAGTTTCAATCGTGATTGTATTCAGGAAATAGTTGCCTACTCGTCAAGTGAGGTTGCTTAACTCTATCATATGTTATAAAATATATAAAAACTCCATATTTGTAATTTTTATACTCAATATGTTGTTAACTGGGTTGCTTTTTTGTGTGCTGCACTCATTTGTTTACAATTCTCCTGGAGAAGCAGCATGAGCCTCAGCAGTGCAACCTTGTTACCATTGATCAGTAATACATTTATTATTAACTGCTGATTGCAACTTAAAATGAATGTAATGAAATTAGAATAATCTCTTGTTTTAGTGATTCCCAAGTTATTTTTTTGTTATTGACGTTCTAATCAGGCTATACTTTGGTCGGGCAAGTAAAATTCTCTTTCAGGTAGGCCTATTGAATTTATATATAAATATATTAGGGATGTGACTGTGATAAAATTTTCCCACCGGTTAATCGACATGTAACACCGCTGAGGGCTTTTAAATCGCTAACTATAGTATACTATATACTAGTAAAATACAGACGTCCGCACAGACATTGATAATGGTGCGGAGTAGAGCGAGCATTTTCAATGTATTCCTATGGATGTAGGAATTAACTAAAACATTTTATTTATGTTTTTGTGTCCACTGTTCAACCGCAACCGCGTCACACACACATTCCAGAATTGCAATCTTGACATTCATTATAGCCCTAATACAATATAATAATAAAAATAGTCAACCTAACATAAACGAATTACACTGCTCTGTTTAAATAGTCAGTAGTACAATCTGTACCATTCACAGTAAGCAGAGCTCCACTGTGATGTTTCCAAGAACATTTTTGCGCGTGTGAAGAGGATGATTTTTTCCATCGATATTGGAACACGAGTGAAGTATAATAAAGAATAGTTTAGCATCCAAATACATCGCAAAAATTGAAACATTTTGATTCTAATGAGAGGGTTACGTGAGACCAACACTGCTTACTTTCGTTTTTATTTTTACATTAAATTTAAAGGATTTGTTGTGGAATATTTTGAGTGTATCATAAAATCAGAATAAGGTAAGACAAGTAATATTTTCTGTCTTATATATATATATATATATATATATATATATATATATATATATATATATATATATATATATATATATAGATATATATATATAGATATAGATAGATAGATATTTATATACACACACACACATATATATATATATATATATATATATATATATGTGTGTGTGTGTGTGTGTATGTATATATATATGTATGTATATATATATATATATATATATATATATATATATAAATATAGCTGCGAGCAGCGATGGAGGGCCAAAGCCGGTGGCACCGCCATCCCCGGTGCCTTTAGGTAACTAAAGGCACCGGGGTTGCGGTGCCACCGGCTTGGGCCCGTAATCGCTGCTCGCAGCTATATTTATTATTATTATTATTATTGTTCAAGGGTTCGGGGGCTTTTGGGGCCTTTAACGTGCTCAAAAACTCATGAAACTTTGCACACAGGTCAGAAGCTGCGGCCATTAGGGCCGGGCTGAAGATGGTACCTGGGCGTGGCAGGGGGGCTCGACAGCGCCCCCTTGAATGGGGTCCGAGTGCGGTCCGAAAACTTGGTCCATATACCAAACACTCTTGCATGAATTAATATGAAACTCGGTACACATATAGATCTTATTGGGCTGAACAACTTTCGTGCTCTAAGTTTTACGCCAGCCCAACAGGAAGTCGGCTATTAAGGGTTGTTTGGAAAACGCATGCTGTGGAATTTGATGTACTCCTCCTAGGAAATTCATCCATTCGCCTCAAAACTCGGTGTGCATGAAGTCAAGACATTGAGGATGCTAAATTGCGGACGGATTTTTGATATCTCGAACGGTTTGGCCAAGGCGAGGAAACGAATTTATGGCGAATAATGGGACACAGGAAGTGTATTATAACTTCTGCATACATTGACTGATCTTGATAAAACTTCAGCAGTGTGTTCGTGGTCAGAGGCCGATCACATTGATGTGACTATTGTGAGTCAAAGTTATAGCGCCACCAACTGGCAGCAGGAAGTGTGTCACTTTCAAAATGCTTTGAAATCACCCTCTTATTTTTACCCGATTTGCTTCAAACTTTATGTGTATAATGTAAACACACGGCAGATGTAGACCTGTGAAAGGATTTTTGATATCTTTAATACTGTTGCCATGGCAACGCTTCAAACTTTAATATTCTTTTTTGATGCTTTTGAGACTCTTAACATACTTGAAATTGGATGAAACTCGACAGACACATCACATTTATTAGCCCGTAGACATGTGCAAAGTTTCAGAAACGGGCGTGGTGAGGGGCTCAGTAGCGCCACCTTTAGTCATAAATGGGGCGGTTAGTTTTATCAACAGCAACAAAACTTGGTATGTTTATTGTTCTCATCAAGACGGACAACTTTCTAATTGACATTAACCATCTCCGACCAACAGGAAGAGAGATATTTTGGTTTGAATGTGGATTTTCTGAAGAATTTTCTCTCCCTCTCTCTGTGTCTGTGTGTGTGTGAGGGGAGGGGGGGGATTTGACTATTGCTTTTATATTGTTAATCAAGGTTTCAGGGGCTTTTGGGGTCCTTAACGTGCTCAAAAACTCTTGAAACTTTGCACACAGGTCAGAACCCACGGCCATCAGGGCCGGGCTGAAGCTGGTACCCGGGCGTGGCTGGGGGGCTCAACAGCGCCCCCTTGAACGGGGTTCTAAAACTTGGTCCATATATCAAACACGCTTGCATGAATTAATATGAAACTCGGTACACATATAGATCTCATCGTGCCGAACAACTTTCCCCTGGTCAAGTTTTACGCCAGCCCAACAGGAAGTCGGCTATTATGGGTTGTTTGGAAAACGCTTGCTGTGGAGTGTGAAATACTCCTCCTAGAAAATTCACCGTGTCCCCTCCAAACTCGGTGTGCATGTAGTCAAGACTTTGAGGATGCTAAATTGCGGACGGATTTTTGATATCTCGAACGGTTTGGCCGTGGCGGGGAATCGAATTTATGGCGAGAAAAGAGAAACACGAAGTGGAATAACTGCTGCATACATTAACTGATCTTGATGAAACTTCACCAGTGTGTTCGTGGTAAGAGGCCGATCAGATGGATGTGGCTATTGTGATTCAAAGTTATAGCGCCACCAACTGGCAGCAGGAAGTGTGTCACTTTCAACATGCTTTTGACAAAAGTGGGGGGGTTAGTTTTAACTACAGTAAAAAAAACTCAGTTCATATATTGATCTCATCGACCCGGACAACTTTCTAATTTAAAGTCATTAGCTCCGACCATCAGGAAGTCAGATATTTTGGTCTGAATGTGGATTTTTTTGCAAAATCAGCCTCTGAATTTTTAGCCACCTTTATCTAAGTGGTTTATTTTATTCCCACCAAACTTTTTCAACATGATAAAAATATATTAATGATGCTAAATTGTGAACGGATAATAAATATCTCAAACGGTTTTGCTATGGCGAGGGATTAAAGTATTGTCTAAAAAGTAAACAGTAAAAGGCTCATATATTCTAAAAATGTAATTATACACCATTTATTACTATATAAAAGTATACAAATATCAGAACTTAACTCATTTTATTCTTTTTTTTTTCAATTTAAGAATGAAGTTTAAGTTTAAAAACTGCCAGAATGGTTGTTTAGTCTAAACAATAAATAAATAAAGTCAAACATAGTGCTATACTGCCCTCTTGTGTTCAAAATCAGGTAGGCCTATTATATCTATATAAAAATATACTAGGTATGTGACGGTGAGAATATTTTACCACCGGTTAACTGACGTGTGACACCGCTGGGGGCTTTTTAATCGCTAACTTAAAAACGAAAGTAAAATATGTTCGTCCGCACGGACATTGATAATGGTGCGGAGCAGAGCGAGCTTTTTCAATAAATTCCTATGGAAGGAGCAATGACCTAAAAAACGTTGACTCTGTTCTGCTCGTTCCTCGCTGAGGACGCGCACCATTATGAATGCCTGTGCAGCCGTGAGCATTTTAGTTTCATTTTCGGGGCGGATTGCTTGAATGTATTTTAAAAAAGCACAATGTTGTGTTTTATTGCTACTGTACAAAAATATAAGTTAACACTTTGCAGTTTGAATGATATTCTGAACAAAATGACAGAGTATGTTTTTATGTGTCCACTGTTCAATCGCGCCCTCATTTTAGTGATTCCCAAGTTATTTTTTCATTTAAGTTTTTTCATTGTTCTAATCAGGTCAGGCAAGTAAAATTATCTGTGTCTTATCCCTTACATTTTTATATAATATATATACACTACTGTTCAAAAATTTGGGGTCAGTAAGATTTTTAAGCGAAGTTTCTTCTGCTCACCAAGGCTGCATTTATTTGATTAAAAATACAAACAAAAACAGTAATATTGTAAAATAGTATTCCATTTTAAAACAGCTGCTTTCTATTTTAATATATTTTAAACTGTTATTTATTCCTGTGATCAAAGCTGAGTTTTCAGCATCATTACTCCAGTCGTCACTGTCACATGATCCTTCAGAAATTATTCTAATATGATGATTGATGCTCAAGAAACATTCATTATTATTTTAAATGTCGAAAACAGTTGTGTACAGTCTTTGATGAATAGAAAGTTCAAAAGAACAGCATTTATCTGAAATCTAAAGCTTTTGTAACATTAAACACTACCCTTCAGAAGTTTGGGGTCAGTAATAATTTAAATTTTAATTTTGGGGGAAAGAAATAAAATAAATCAATACTTTCATTCAAACTCGGTGTGCATGTAGTCAAGACTTTGAGGATGCTAAATTGCGGACGGATTTTTGATATCTCGAACGGTTTGGCTGTGGCGAGGAATCGAATTTATGGCGAGAAAAGAGAAACACGGAAGTGGAATAACTTCTGCATACATTAACTGATCTTGATGAAACTTCAGCAGTGTGTTCGTGGTAAGAGGCCGATCAGATGGATGTAGCTATTGTGAGTCAAAGTTATAGCGCCACCAACTGGCAGCAGGAAGTGTGTCACTTTCAACATGCTTTTGACAAAAGTGGGGGGGTTACTTTTAACTACAGTAAAGAAAAAATAGTTTCTATATTGTACTCATCAAGCCGGACAACTTTCTAATTTACATTCAATAGCTCTGGCCATCAGGAAGTCAGATATTTTGGTCTGAATGTGAATTTTTTTGCAAAATCAGCCTCTGAATTTTTAGCCACTCCTCTTAAACTATTTATTTTATTCGTACCAAACTTTTTCAACATGATGAAACTACATTAAATATGCTAAATTGTGAATGGATAATAAATATCTCAAACGGTTTTGCTATGGCGAGGGATTAAAGTAAAAATCTTCTAAAAATGTAATTATATACCATTTATTTCTATATAAAAGTATACAAATATCACAACTAAACCCATTTTATTCTGTTTTTGCAATTCAAGAAGAATGAAAAAGTTAAAAACAGGCTATTTAGTGCTATTTGGTTTAACAAAAAAGCAAACATAGGGCTATACTGCCCTCTTGTGTCCAAAAGGACATCAAAATAGTATATAAAACTTTTTACCAGGTAGGCCAATATTGTATTTAAATATACATTTATTAGGTATGTGTCTGAAGATATTTTCCCACCGGTTAATCGACGTGTGACACGAGTGGGTGCTTTTAAATCGCTAATATAATAGTGAAAGAAAAATAATGATAATGTTGCACACACAAATCACACACATGTGGGAAAGAATGATGCTTTTAAACAACACTAAACCGCCATTAGGTGTCGCCAGGCATCCATCTTAATAAGTGAGTCATTGATTCGTTCGTTCAAACGATTCGTTCGAATGAGTCGATCATGATTAAGACAGATGTTTATGGATTGATCATTCAATCTTTGAGTCAACCGATTCGTTAAAAATGCTGAATCGTTCAGTTATGAGAAAACACGTGATGCTGAAACAGAACAAAAACAGTCAACATTGCATCCAAAATGTAAGTGACTTAATTGTAACTGTTTATTAACCTGTTGTATGAAATCTAGGGGTGGGAGAAAAAATTTATTCTTAGATGCATCGCGATGCGGACGTGGACGATTCTGAATCGATTCACAAATGTAAAAAAATCGATTCTCTAAAAAAATATTTTTTCTAATAACGTAATATTGACGGAAGGCAAAAGGCGCAACTCTAAGCGGACGTGCGTGCAGTCTGTGGCGCGCACATAACAGAGAAGTTTCTTCTGCTCACCAAGGCTGCATTTATTTGATTAAAAATACAAACAAAAACAGTAATATTGTAAAATATTATTCCAATTTAAAACAGCTGCTTTCTATTTTAATATATTTTAAACTGTTATTTATTCCTGTGATCAAAGCTGAGTTTTCAGCATCATTACTTCAGTCGTCACTGTCACATGATCCTTGAGAAATTATTCTTGTATGATGATTGATACTCAAGAAACATTCATTATTATTTTAAATGTCGAAAACAGTTGTGTACAGTCTTTGATGAATAGAAAGTTCAAAAGAACAGCATTTATCTGAAATCTAAAGCTTTTGTAACGTTAAACACTACCGCTCAAAAGTTTGTGGTTAGTAATAATTACAATTTTATTTTTGGGGGAAAGAAATAAAATAAATCAGTACTTTTATTTATGAAGGATGAGTTAAACTGATCAACAGTTACAGTAAAGACATTTATAATGTTAAAAATATATATCTTTGAAATATATGCTGTTCTTTTGAACTTTACATTCATCAAAGCATTTTGAAAAAAAAAATCTGTACACAACTGTTTTCAACATTGAAAATAATAATGAATATTTATTGAGCATCAATCATCATATTAGTATGATTTCTGAAGGATCATGTGACACTGAAGACTGGAGTAATGATGCTGAAAACTCAACTTTGATCACAGAAATGAATTACTATGTAAAATGTTTTAAAATTGAAAACAGCTGTTTTAAATTGGAATAATATTTCACAATATTACTGTTTTTGTTTGTATTTTTAATCAATAAATGCAGCCTTGGTGAGCAGAAGAGACTTCTCCTAAAAACATTAAAAATCTTACTGACCCCGAACTTTTGAACAATAATATATATATATATATATATATATATATACATACATATATATATACGTGTGTGTATGTATGTATGTATGTATGTATATATATATATATATATATATATATATATACATATACATATACATATACATATATATGTATGTGTGTGTATGTATGTATGTATGTATGTGTATATATATATATATATATATATAAATATAGCTGCGAGCAGCGATGGAGGGCCAAAGCCGGCGGTACCGCCACCCCGGTGCCTTTAGGTAACTAAAGGCACCGGGGTTGCGGTGCCACCGGCTTGGGCCCGTAATCGCTGCTCGCAGCTATATTTATTATTATTATTATTATTATTGTTCAAGGGTTCGGGGGCTTTTGGGGCCTTTAACGTGCTCAAAAACTCATGAAACTTTGCACACAGGTCAGAAGCTGCGGCCATTAGGGCCGGGCTGAAGATGGTACCTGGGCGTGGCAGGGGGGCTCGACAGCGCCCCCTTGAATGGGGTCCGAGTGCGGTCCGAAAACTTGGTCCATATACCAAACACTCTTGCATGAATTAATATGAAACTCGGTACACATATAGATCTTATTGGGCTGAACAACTTTCGTGCTCTAAGTTTTACGCCAGCCCAACAGGAAGTCGGCTATTATGGGTTGTTTGGAAAACGCATGCTGTGGAATTTGATGTACTCCTCCTAGGAAATTCATCCATTCGCCTCAAAACTCGGTGTGCATGAAGTCAAGACATTGAGGATGATAAATTGCGGACAGATTTTTGATATCTCGAACGGTTTGGCCAAGGCGAGGAAACAAATTTATGGCGAATAATGGGACACAGGAAGTGTATTATAACTTCTGCATACATTGACTGATCTTGATAAAACTTCAGCAGTGTGTTCGTGGTCAGAGGCCGATCACATTGATGTGACTATTGTGAGTCAAAGTTATAGCGCCACCAACTGGCAGCAGGAAGTGTGTCACTTTCAAAATGCTTTGAAATCACCCTCTTATTTTTACCCGATTTGCTTCAAACTTTATGTGTATAATGTAAACACTGGGCAGATGTAGACCTGTGAAAGGATTTTTGATATCTTTAATACTGTTGCCATGGCAAAGCTTCAAACTTTAATATTCTTTTTTGATGCTTTTGAGACTCTTAACATACTTGAAATTGGATGAAACTCGACAGACACATCACATTTATTAGCCCGTAGACATGTGCAAAGTTTCAGAAACGGGCGTGGTGAGGGGCTCAGTAGCGCCACCTTTAGTCATAAATGGGGCGGTTAGTTTTATCAACAGCAACAAAACTTGGTATGTGTATTGTTCTCATCAAGACGGACAACTTTCTAATTGACATTAACCATCTCCGACCAACAGGAAGAGAGATATTTTGGTTTGAATGTGGATTTTCTGAAGAATTTTCTCTCCCTCTCTCTGTGTCTCTGTGTGTGTGAGGGGAGGGGGGATTTGAATATTGCTTTTATATTGTTAATCAAGGTTTCAGGGGCTTTTGGGGTCCTTAACGTGCTCAAAAACTCTTGAAACTTTGCACACAAGTCAGAACCCACGGCCATCAGGGCCGGGCTGAAGCTGGTACCCGGGCGTGGCTGGGGGGCTCAACAGCGCCCCCTTGAACGGGGTTCTAAAACTTGATCCATATATCAAACACGCTCGCATGAATTAATATGAAACTCGGTACACATATAGATCTCATCGGGCCGAACAACTTTACCCCGGTCAAGTTTTACGCCAGCCCAACAGGAAGTCGGCTATTATGGGTTGTTTGGAAAACGCTTGCTGTGGAATGTGAAATACTCCTCCTAGAAAATTCACCGTGTCCCCTTCAAACTCGGTGTGCATGTAGTCAAGACTTTGAGGATGCTAAATTGCGGACGGATTTTTGATATCTCGAACGGTTTGGCTGTGGCGAGGAATCGAATTTATGGCGAGAAAAGAGAAACACGGAAGTGGAATAACTTCTGCATACATTAACTGATCTTGATGAAACTTCAGCAGTGTGTTCGTGGTAAGAGGCCGATCAGATGGATGTAGCTATTGTGAGTCAAAGTTATAGCGCCACCAACTGGCAGCAGGAAGTGTGTCACTTTCAACATGCTTTAGACAAAAGTGGGGGGGTTAGTTTTAACTACAGTAAAGAAAAAATAGTTTTTATATTGTTCTCATCAAGCCGGACAACTTTCTAATTTAAAGTCATTAGCTCTGACCATCAGGAAGTCAGATATTTTGGTCTGAATGTGGATTTTTTTGCAAAATCAGCCTCTGAATTTTTAGCCACCTTTATCTAAGTGGTTATCTTATTCCCACCAAACTTTTTCAACATGATAAAAATATATTAATGATGCTAAATTGTGAACGGATAATAAATATCTCAAACGGTTTTGCTATGGCGAGGGATTAAAGTAATGTCAAAAAAGTAAACACTAAAAGGCTCATATATTCTAAAAATGTAATTATACACCATTTATTACTACATAAAAGTATACAAATATCAGAACTTAACTCATTTTATTCTTTTTTTTTTCAATTTAAGAATGAAGTTTAAGTTTAAAAACTGCCAGAATGGTTGTTTAGTCTAAACAATAAATAAATAAAGTCAAACATAGTGCTATACTGCCCTCTTGTGTTCAAAATCAGGTAGGCCTATTATATCTATATAAAAATATACTAGGTATGTGACGGTGAGAATATTTTACCACCGGTTAACTGACGTGTGACACTGCTGGGGGCTTTTTAATCGCTAACTTAAAAACGAAAGTAAAATATGTTCGTCCGCACGGACATTGATAATGGTGCGGAGCAGAGCGAGCGTTTTCAATAAATTCCTATGGAAGGAGGAATGACCTAAGAAACGTTGACTCTGTTCTGCTCGTTCCTCGCTGAGGACGCGCACCATTATGAATGCCTGTGCAGCCGTGAGCATTTTAGTTTCATTTTCGGGGCGGATTGCTTGAATGTATTTAAAAAAAGCACAATGTTGTGTTTTATTGCTACTGTACAAAAATATAAGTTAACACTTTGCAGTTTGAATGATGTTCTGAACAAAATGACAGAGTATGTTTTTATGTGTCCACTGTTCAATCGCGCCCTCGTTTTAGTGATTCCCAAGTTATTTTTTCATTTAAGTTTTATTCATTGTTCTAATCAGGTCAGGCAAGTAAAATGATCTGTCTTATCCCTTACATTTTTATATAATTACATAAATATATAATACACTACTGTTCAAAAATTTGGCGTCAGTAAGATTTTTAAGCTAAGTTTCTTCTGCTCACCAAGGCTGCATTTATTTGATTAAAAATACAAACAAAAACAGTAATATTGTAAAATAGTATTCCAATTTAAAACAGCTGCTTTCTATTTTAATATATTTTAAACTGTTATTTATTCCTGTGATCAAAGCTGAGTTTTCAGCATCATTATTCCAGTCGTCACTGTCACATGATCCTTCAGAAATTATTCTAATATGATGATTGATGCTCAAGAAACATTCATTATTATTTTAAATGTCGAAAACAGTTATGTACAGTCTTTGATGAATAGAAAGTTCAAAAGAACAGCATTTATCTGAAATCTAAAGCTTTTGTAACATTAAACACTACCGTTCAGAAGTTTGGGGTCAGTAATAATTTTAATTTTATTTTTGGGGGAAATAAATAAATAAATCAATACTTTTATTCATCGAGAATGAGTTAAACTGATAAAAAGTTACAGTACAGACATTTATAATGTTAAAAAAAATTATATTTGAAATAAATGCTGTTCTTTTGAACTTTACATTCATCAACGCATTTTGAAAAAAAATCTGTACACAACTGTTTTCAACATTGAAAATAATAATTAATATTTATTGACCATCAATCATCATATTAGAATGGTTTCTGAAGGATCATGTGACACTGAAGACGGGAGTAATGATGCTGAAAACTCAGCTTTGATCACATAAATTAATTACAGTGTAAAATATTTTAAAATAGAAAACAGCTGTTTTAAATTGGAATAATATTTCACAATATTACTGTTTTTGTTTGTATTTTTAATCAAATAAATGCAGCCTTGGTGAGCAGAAGAGACTTCTCCTAAAAACATTAAAAATCTTCCTTACCCCAAACTTTTGAACGGTATATATATATATATATATGTTTGTATAATATATATATATATATATATATATATATATATATATATAAATATAGCTGCGAGCAGCGATGGAGGGCCAAAGCCGGCGGTACCGCCACCCCGGTGCCTTTAGGTAACTAAAGGCACCGGGGTTGCGGTGCCACCGGCTTGGGCCCGTAATCGCTGCTCGCAGCTATATTTATTATTATTGTTGTTCAAGGGTTCGGGGGCTTTTGGGACCCTTAACAGACTCAAAAACTCATGAAACTTTGCACACGGGTCAGAACCCGCGGCCATTAGGGCCGGGCTGAAGCTGGTACCCGGGCGTGGCAGGGGGGCTCGACAGCGCCCCCTAGAACACAATCTTAAATCTTGGACACATACAAGAACGTATTAGTATGAATCTCGGTACACATATAGATCTCATCAGGCCGAACAACTTTCGCACTCTAAGTTATTAGCTCTGCCCAACAGGAAGTCTGCTATTATTGGTTGTTTGAAAAACGCATGCTGTGGAATTTAATGTACTCCTCCTAGGGAATTGATCCGATCCACACCAAACTCGTTCAGCATGAAGTCAAGACATTGAGGATGCTAAATTGCGGACGGATTTTTGATATCTCAAACGGTTTGGCCGTGGCGATGAAACAAATTTATAGCGAGAAAAGATAAACATGAAGTGTGCTATAACTTCTGCATACATTAACTGATCTTGATGAAACTTCCGCAGTGTGTTCGTTGTAAGAGGCCGATCACATGGATGTGACTATTGTGAGTCAAAGTTATAGCTCCACCAACTGGCAGCAGGAAGTGTGTCACTTTCAAAATGCTTTGAAATCACCCTCTTATTTTTACCCGATTTGCTTCAAACTTTATGTGTATAATGTAGACACACGGCAGATGTAGACCTGTGAAAGGTTTATTGATATCTTAAATACTGTTGCTGTGGCAACGCATCAAACTTTAATATTCTTTTCAGATGCTTTTGAGACTCTTAACATACTTGAAATTGGATGAAACTCGACAGACACATCACATTTATTAGCCAGTAGACATGTGCAAAGTTTCAGAAACGGGCGTGGTGAGGGGCTCAGTAGCGCCACCTTTAGTCAAAAATGGGGGCTTAGTTTTAAGTAGAGTCACAAAAATCGTTATGTATATTGTTCTCATCAAGTCGGACAACTTTCTAATTTATAGTCATAAGCTGTGACCAACAGGAAGTGAGATATTTTGGTTTGAATGTGATTTTTTGTAGAATTCTCTCCCTCTCTCTCTCTGCCTCTGCGTCTCTGTGTGTGTGAGGGGTGGGGGGATTTGTCTTTTGAGTGAGATTTGTTTAAAATTCCTGTTTTTCAAGGTTTCAGGGGCTTTTGGGGCCTTTAACGTGCTCGAAAACTCTTGAAACTTTGCACACAGGTCAGAACCTGCGGCCATCAGGGCCGGGCTGAAGCTGGTACCCGGGCGTGGCAGGGGGGCTCAACAGCGCCCCCTGGAACGGGATCCGAACACTTGTCCATAAATCAAACACACTTGCATGTAATGATATGAAACTCGGTACACATATAGATCTCATCGGGCCGAACAACTTTCGTGCTCTAAGTTTTACGCCAGCCCAACAGGAAGTCGGCAATTATGGGTTGTTTGGAGAACGCTTGCTGTGGAATTTGAAACACTTCTCCTAGAGAATTAATTAAATCGCCACCAAACTCGGTGTGCATGAAGTCAAGACACTGAGGATGCTAAATTGCGGACGGATTTTTGATATCTCAAACGGTTTGGCCGTGGCGAGGACACGAATTTATGGCGAGAAAAGAGAAACACGAAGTGTTATAACTTCTGCACACATTAACTGATCTTGATGAAACTTCAGCAGTGTGTTCGTGGTAAGAGGCCGATCAGATGGATGTGACTATTGTGAGTCAAAGTTATAGCGCCACCAACTGGCAGCAGGAAGTGTGTCACTTTCAAAATGTTTTTGACAAAAGTGGGGGGGTTAGTTTTACCCACAATTACAAAAATCAGTACGTATATTGGTCTCATCGAGCCGGACAACTTTCTAATTTAAAGTTATTAGCTCTGACCAACAGGAAGTCAGATATTTTGGTTTGAATGTGGATTTATTTGCAAATTCAGCCTCTGCATTTTTACCCACTCCTGCTAAGTGGTTTATTTTATTCACACCAAACTTTTTCAACATGATGAAAATACATTAAAGATGCTAAATTGTGAACGGATATTGAATATCTCAAACGGTTTTGATATGGCGAGGGATTAAAATAATGTCAAAAAAGGAATCAGAAAACATCTCATATCTTTAAAATATTTTATTATACACCATTTATTTTTATATAAAATTATACAAATATCAGAACTAAAACGAAACAGAACTAGTTTTGGGTTTATTCAGTTTTTTCAATTCAAGAATTATGTGCAAGTTTAAAATCAGCCAGAATGCGCTATTTAGTAAAAAAAAAAAGTCATACATAGGGCTATACTGCCCTCTTGTGTTCAAAATCAGGTAGGCCCATTGTATATTGTATTTATATATAAATATAATAGCGATGTGACTGAGAATTTTTTCCCACTGGTTAATCGATGTGTGACACCGCAGCAGGGGCTTTTAAATCGCTAACTTAAAGGGATACTCCACTTTAAATTGAAAATTCTGTCATATACTCATATACTCACCCTCATGTTGTTTCAATCCTTTATTAATTTCTTTCTTCTGCTGAACAGAAAGGAAGATATTTAGAAGAATGTCAGTAACCAGACAGTTTCTGGTCTCATTGACTTCCATAGTATAATTTTTTTTCCTACTATGGAAGTCAATGGGATCAGAAACTCGAGTGTAGACATAAATAAAGACCATCAGAGGGTTAAGCTTAAATTCAGAGGATGAAATTCAGCGGGAACTGGAAAGTAGCGTGCAGTCCCACGTCACTGAACTAATTTGCCTAATCTTTATGGCACTTTAGACCGCAATGGAAACAACAAGTCTGGGAGAAAAAAAGTTCCTGGGACAGATTGTTCTGGGTAATTTCAGTGGAAACGCGGCTTTAGTGTCAGTTAGGGGTGAGACCGAAATCCTATCACTGTAAAAAATAAAATCATTTGGCAGTTTAGTTTCCAAATATAGTTTTAAGTTGACACAACTTAAACTTAGTTTCAGATTTTTTTTTAACCAACTTAACGTGCAAAGTTTTCACTATCTCAACTACAGTAGTGGCTAAAGTGATGTATGGCCTTGGAAAATTGACATCTTCACCCTTTATTCAAATATTATAAAAAATTTGTTAAAGATTTTGTAAGCATATTGCGTAGTTAAGCTTGGAGTCAGTTGCTTTATTTGTGATAATGGAATGAAACATGCCAAATTGTGCGGACATATTTTTTTTAGCCAGGCTGTTATACAAATAAATTATAAATACATGAAAAAACAAGAGAGACCATCAAAATATTAATAACTGATTATGTAGTATGCTTTTCAATATGCTTTTCCCTGAGCATTTAGTTTTTCTTTTCATAGAAAAATAAAACCTGTAGTTGTAGTTTGCCTTTTTTTGTTACAAATAATTTTGTCAGATAAATACCTTAACCAAGTATAGTGTTTTGCTCTTATATAAAATATTTTTCTCACATTTTAATGGTTTAATCGAACTTGTAGGGTCATTATAAACAAAAATCCCATCCGGACATGTCAGGGTTCTGTCACTTCTGTCGAGTTTATTTATTGATTTTGTGACAGAGCCTGGACACTCCTGTTTTGTCTTGTCTTTGTCTGAGCACGCGGTTTCGAGCGTCAGTTTGCCTTGTTTCCTTAGGGGTAGAAATGTTAAGAGATAGGAATGTTTCTGATCCAAGTTCCAAGCTACCGGATGATGGCAGTAATGCACTGTTAAGTGTGGTTGCCAATAAAACGAAAAAAGAAGAAGTCCTGTGCTGGTTTGTCGTTGTATGTACACCTTGTGTCCTGCCCTGCTAGATCCTTTTGCCATGTCCAGCTGCCAGTCTGTGTTTTTCCCCTCTATGGGGTAGTTTTTGTTTGTATTTTTATTATAAATAAAAGCCCTTCATTCCTGCGATTGAGTCCTCACTTCATCCCTTACCCACAACCCGACAGGACATCGCTTTTATTACTGTAAGTTCACAAAACGATAGTAACTAAAAAACATATGTTGAATCAATTAAATAATATATCACATTCTCAACATCATTTATCACAAGATCGTCAGCTATCAGATTTGTCTGCTGCCTTGGTGAGTTTATCTGCAAAGTTTGAAAATTTTCACCATCAGAAAATGTATTTGTCCTTAACGGTTTAAAAATGTGTAAAAACCATTTATATGGTCTAAGAAGTAACTTGAGATGGCTGAAATAAATTACTTGCACACAAATGCAAAAATGAATGGACACCAAACCACACAAACACAAACTTCAGCTGCTAGTTTAATGCTTGTTGGTAGTTATGTCATGGTGAAATAATAGTCTAGCATATGTCATACTTTCTCATTACTTCACTGTGATGGAATATAAAACAAAAGTCGGAAATAATTTGCCCAGTCAGCAACATAGTGTTGGCCCACATCTGGTAGGCATGGAATCCACATGTACCAGATGTGGCCCAGATCTGGGCCAACACTTTGTTACTCTCTGGGAGTTCATGTCAGAATGTTCAAAGTTTAGGATTATTAGATTTTTCTGCTTAATTTCAATTGATGGTGGGTGTTTGAATTCAGAATGCTGCATTTTTCACGGTATATCAAACTTTTGTTTGGAATATTTGACTAACCATATATGTATGTCCATATTTTGTGTGGTGCTTGTAAAACTGATTATGAGCAGTAATGGTGATGCTGACTTTATCAAACACAACAAACAACGACTTAATATTCTATCTGTGGCGCTGCATTAAACCTTTGACGTGTTCCAATAATCAAGCAGAAAGTTATCAAAGCTCAGCCTGCTGTTGGGAGGGACTCAAGGTGTACTTGTCCTTTATTAGATGACATTGAGGAGTTTATCCATATTTCTTAAATGACTGAGACACTCTCTCATTACAGTTTGAGTTCTTATCTCTTGTGCAACAGCTTGTGAGAACTGGACCAGCAGGAGGACGGGCGGATCTTTGTCATTCCTCTAGCACCCTGTGGAGCATCATCATGATACTAACGTCTTTCACACATTCCTGCTTAAGATTTTCTCAAAACATAATCTCATGCACTCCGCTTATGCTTTCTGAAAGGAAACCCATCATACAGTAAAACAGTTAATCTTACAAAGATCATGTACATTTTTAGACGTTTACATGTATGCATGTGGCAGGTGCTTTTATCTAAAGTGACTCACATTTCATTCACGGAATACAAGTTATGCCTTTCCTGGGAACCGAACTTATGACATTGGTGTTGCAAGCAAAATGCTCCAAAATCCACAAACCCCAAAATTCAAATGAAAGAAAATAGAATCTTGTATTTTTAGCACTTTAGCATTATTATATTGTATAATATTTTTATTTTATTATTGTCATGCACTCTTATGCATGTGTGTTTGTAATACCTGATTAGAGACTATAGACAAAAACTAGTAAAGGTACAGAAATGTGCACAATCCTTGTAAATCCAATGAATAATGCATGTTACATTTTATGTAAAAAATACATATATTTTGTGGTTAATTTCTCCAGTGGTACAAATGTGACTCTGGTGACATGCTAGCAAAATATTTCACTGCTTCTTGCATGTTTCAACATTTTCAATTGAAATGTCCATTGATGGTGCAAGAAGCACATTCAGTTTAATCCAAAACTGAGAAGCTTGAACCTGGCAACATTTTATTGCTAATTCACTCCTGCATTTAAATGCATCTGTAACTCCTGAAACTTTGCAGTGTTTACATGGTGACCAAACCTGCTTGCGGGCATCATGTCCTCTGTGAAGACGAGACCTTTATTTCCTGATGGAATGATAAACTCAAACATATTCAGAGGTGTGGCCGTTTCTGTCCTTGAAAGCAATTATTAACGATCCATAAATATGCCACATGCTGTTCACAAACAGTGTCACACTGAACTGTCAAATGAATGTCGACACACACGGACAAATGCAAGTGAAATGACATTTGAAGTCCTTGTCATCTGCACAGATGCTAAAAGACTTATGTAATGTGAGCATGAGCTTCAGGTCGCAACCGACATTAAGTCCTCTCTCTACTCTTGGTAATGCATCTCTTTCTGTCTTTTTCTCCTTGTGTTTATGAGCAGATTATTATGAGCTGGCGCGAGAATGTGGGTTGAAGGTTAATGTCTTTTGGCTGCTTGTGTATGTACAGTATGTTTCTCCGTGCTTGATGAAGCAGGACAGCTCACTTCCTCGAGACATGTCCAATAAGGACAAACAGCCGTCTGAGAATCGCTGCGAGACCAATGACACCGGAGCGTGTTTTTCCCCAAGACACTTCCTGAATTAGAGAGGTTTGTCTCTGTCTGTTTTCTGAGGTAAATGTCCTAATGGCTAATGCAAGAAAAGCCTCCAGATCCACTCATCCTTAATATCACTGAAAAGACCAAAGACTTTACTGAAACTCATCTTAGCCTTCTGTCCTTAGATGTCACCAAAACAAATATGAACATCAGAAAAAGTGCTATATACAATAGTGGCCAAAAGTGATGTCCGGAGGGGATATTTGTTTTTAATGACCCTAAAAATTTGATTAAACCATCAAAATATGAGGGAAAATATTTGATATTTTTTAAATATTTTAAATTTAAATATGAGAGAACAAAATTGACACAATTAGTTGACATAAAAGACAAACTATATACCTACAGGTTCTATTTTACTATAAAAAAAAGCATAGAAAAACAAAAAGCTCACGGGAAAAACACTGACTACAACAAAATCAATTATTAATATTTAATTGGTTCTCTTATTTTTGCATGTGTTCATAATTTCTTTGTATGACAGCCTGGCCAAAAATGATGTAAATGCACAGTTTGACATGCTTCATTGCGTTATCATAAATGAAACAATTGACTCCAAGCACAACTATACAATATGCTTGCAAAATCTGTAACAATTAATTAATATTTGAATAAAGGGTGAAGCCGGACATCAGTTTTGGCCACTACAGTATAGCTGCAAGCCATCATTAATGTTTTAGTCACAGCATATAGAAAATAAAAATCCCAAATACTGTATATGTAACCCAGGTCACTAAAGAAATCCTGTTGATGTAAGAAAAAGGAAAAAAAAGACCAACACTCATGAATATGTACAAGTTATTTTATTTTATTTTATTAATATCTGTGAAGAGAAAATACATAAATTAAAACCATAAAACTAATTTAGAAAAGTTATTTAATTTAATAAGATGAAGATTGGTCCAATTAGATGAGAGGGAAGTTTGCCCCTCCTTAACGGGTGGAGCCAGGGCACAGACGATGCAACACTCCTTGTGAGAGAGAGAAGCAGCTGGCGCGATCCTAAAAAATAGAATTAGAACGAACAAACTAACAGTTGTATCAGAAATAACAGAGAGATTTTAAAATAAAAGTGTGGATTGAACGTCATCAGTCAATGATTACGGGTGAATATTAGTGCATATGCTACAGGGAAAATACAGGCCTAAAGTTGAAGTTTTGCCTTTTATTTCTGAAAACTTCATAATTGAAAAATCGAATTCTCAAGGTTGGGTCTTTTCTTTTTTTCCCTTTTCCCTTTTCTGTTTTTTGTTTCCTTTCTTTTCTATTTTCCATCATTTCCTGAGTTGGATGCTGCACATTTCCTGGACACTGGAACATTTCTGAAGAAGGCTTTTCTGTGTCGTCCCTGCTTCACATCGGAAAAACTATTGCGAGGAGGAACTGGCGAGCCATGCCCATATAAGGACCGAGCTTTGTGGATCAATGAATGAACGGAGTGGTAGGATTGTGCATATGTTTTTTTTCCTCCCTTTCTGACTGAACTGTGTTGCTCAGAACTCAATTGTGGAAGAAGGATCTCGTGCAAGCAGCATTGAACTGGAACTGAGATTTAGTGAAATCCTAATTCATAATTCCGGCAAGTTCTTGTCGGTACCAACTCCCTGGATGTGCTTTACAGCCATTGCATCAGGGGGAATGAGAGTAACCCTTGTCTGAGCCTCCATGGATATCAGGCAGTGCTTAAAGTCCTTGAGGCAAGATGGAGGCAAACTAGCAGTGAAGCATTGGGGCACGTGAAGCTGATGGGGAATTTCCCTGTGCCTGGGCCTGTGCCTGCTGGGAACACAGTGGTCCTGAATGGCTATGTTCAGCTTCGTGAACCTTGTATGGAGAAGTGGGTGACTCTTGAGCCACCATTGGCCCCATTCCCAAGCGGTCTCTTAGTTGCAAGCTGTGTGCACCCTTTGAGCATAGGGCAAGTCCGATGCTGCTGTTCGAAAGCATCTTCAGGAACTAATGACTGATGGAGTTATTCGTGAGTCTGAGTCCCCCTTTTCTTCACCCATAGTGGTAGTCCGAAAGAAAGATGGCTCGGTATGGCTCGGTATGGTTCTGTATCGACTTTCGGAAGTTGAATTCCCAGGCGATCAAAGACGCATACACTCTGCCCAATCTAGAAGTCGTCTTTTCTGTACTTACAAAGTGGTTCTCGGTGCTTGATTTAAAGTCTGGGTTCTACCAGATTGAGATGGATGAGGCCGATAAGTGCAAGACTGCTTTCATGTGCTTTCTTGGATTCTGGGAATTCAGTAGAATGCCCCAGGGAATCACGAATGTGCCAAGTACGTTCCAAAGATTAATGGAGTGGTGCATGGGTGATCGCCACAGGAAACAGGTACTAGTCTTTATTGGCAACTTGATAGTCTTTTCAAAGACCTTGGAAGAGAATGAGTCGCGGTTAGTACAGGTCCTGAATTGACTTAAAGAGTACGGGTTGAAGTTGGCGCCCGAAAAATGCCGTTTCTTTTAGACATCAGTCAAATATTTGGGGCATGTTGTCTCGAGGGATGGGGTAGAGACTGACCCGGCTAAGATTCAAGCTCTAAAAACTTGAAAGAGCTGAGAGCTTCCTTAGGCTTTGCGGGGTACTACCTAAGGTTAGTTTGTGACTACTCGAAGATAGTCAAACCTCTCACGGGACTCACTGAAGGGTACCCTCCACTTCGTAGGGGCCGCAGTGGGAAACAAGAGGGGGGTGAGTACTTCAATACCAAAGAGCAGTTTGGTGATCGGTGGACTATTGCATGTCAGAATGCCTTTGATGACATCATTTCTAAGCTGACTTCTGCTCCTGTCCTGGGGTTTGCTGACCCCAAGCTCCCGTATATGTTTCACAACGATGCCAGTACTACAGGGCTTGGTGCGGCATTGTACCAGGAGCAGGACGGGCAGATGCGGGTGATAGCGTTCGCCAGCAGGGTACTGACAAAGAGTGAGGCAAAATACCCTGCACATAAACTTGAATTTTTGGCATTAAAGTGGGCTGTCACAGCCAAGTTCAGCTATTATTTGTATGGCACAGACTGTAACAGACAGTGTTATGTATGACGTATGTTTTGACTTCCGCAAAGCTTGATGCTACCAGTTACCGCTGGTTGTCTAGCTTGTCGACCTACACCTTTAAGCTCCAATATAGGGCTGGGCGTCAAAATCAGGACGCAGACGGTCTTTCATGGTGTCTGCATGGTGAGCCCTTGGATGATCTAATCTCTCAGAAAGAAAGAGAAAGGATCAAGCAGTTTACACTTCACCACCTTGTGGAGTCTGGAAACGGGTCTGATGTTCTCATGGCGGATGTAGTGAAAGCCATTTGTGAGAGGCATCAGGTGATTGGTTTGCCCAAAGGCCCTGGTTTGGCACACTCTTCAATTACGTTGGTCGAGTCCCTCACTCATTGTGTTGATGCCTTGCCGAATGAGTTGCAACACGAGGTTGAGCATGGTCTTCCTGATCTCCCTAATGTCTCAGAGACCGCATTAGCAGAATGGCAAGGGAAAGATCCAGAGCTTGAGGTAATATTTGAGTGGATGAGGAGTGGGACTAGGCCAGTTACCCTGAGGGGGCCAGCCACCTGACATAGTATTGTGGTTGAGGGAGTGGAGTCGACTTGAGCTGAAGAATAGGGTGCTGTATAGGAGGAGGCAGGAGCATGGGGTCTCTCACTATCAGTTAGTGTTACAAGCTGGGCTAAGGGAAATAGTGTTGTGCAGTCTCCACGATGACATGGGGCACTTGGGTATTGAGAGAACCCTGGACTTGGTGAGGTCCAGGTTCTTCTGGCCTAGGATGTCCCAGGCAGTTGAGGAGAAGGTCAAGACCTGTGAACGCTGCGTGCGCAGAAAGAGGCCTCCAGACAGAGCAGCTCCTCTGGTCAACATTCAAACCAGTAGGCCTTTGGAGTTGGTCTGTATGGACTTTTTGTCGTTGGAGCCAGACCACAGCAATACCAAGAACATATTGGTTATCACAGACCATTTTACGAAATATCCCGTGGGAATACCGACCCAGAACCTAGTACACGCATACAATTGTATGCGCAACGAAACTACTGGGTATGCTCCTTATGAGCTCATGTTTGGCCGACTGCCCTGTTTGCCAGTAGATTTAGCTTTTGGTTTGTCAGCAGAAGCTCCAGCCAAGTCTCACTCCCAATACATGAAGGATTTGAAAGATCGGTTGCGAGAGAGCTACGAGATAGCTAAGAAGAATTCTGTTAAATTAGCAGAGCGTAACAAAGGAAGGTTCAATAAACGTGTGGTTGCTTCTACTTTGGAGGAGGGTGCGAGGGAAGCATAAGCTCACTGACAAGTGGGAGCAAGGCGTCCAAGTAGTAGTCAAGAGAGCAGGAGACTTACCGGTGTACACTGTCCGACCAGTTGGGCAGAGTGGTCCTCTCAGGACGTTACATCGTGACTTGTTGTTGCCCTGTGGATTTTTGCAGTCAGATCGATATGAGCAGCAGCCTAAGCAAAGAGTTTCCAGGCCTAGAACTAGAGCCTGTGCAAATAATGATGATTCACAAGAGCCAGAGTCTGGTTGTGAGTACTTGTCTGAGGCTGATCAGTTCTTTGGTCCTGTACTTGGGGATACGCTGGACTTTGAAACTCGAGTTCTGGTGAGCCCTGAGCAATTACCCTGCCCAAAACCTCAGAATGTCCAAATTGACTTACCTGTTGTTGAACCTGCAAGAGAGGGCATACCTACCTATGAGTTCTCAGAGGAGAATCCAGAGGAAAATGTAAGGCAAAGCTTACCTGAGTCTGGAGAAGTAGAAACGCCTTCTGCTGATCTGGTCATACTGATTCAGGGGTTTTGGTGAGGAAAGAGTCAGGATTGGATATCTGTTCTTAGTCTGTAGATGAGTTTCCTTCTCAGAAGGCTGAAACAGAAGTCGATTGTGAGGTTGAGAACAGAAGTAAAGAGAATCCAGCTCTGAGTGAAAATATGAATACTGGAGGTGATCAGAGTGAACGAGAGAATGAAACAGAGTTCGAGGAAGGAGTTATTCCCAGGCATTTGCAAAGAGAGCGACGGCCTGCAAAAAGGCTTGAGTATCCCCAGTTAGGGAATCTACTTACTGTAGTGATTCAATCTCTGTTGCAAGGTCTGAATGTGGCATTCCGTACTTCTTTGGAGGAGGTGGAAGTTTCTCCTATTGATTATGTGCCTGTGGTTGTGACTCAACCCCAAAAATATGCAGATGCAGCGGGACGTGCTTGTATTCAAGAGGGGAGGGTGTAACCCAGGTCACTAAAGAAATCCTGTTGATGTAAGAAAAAGGAAAAAAAGACTAACACTAGTGTGAATATGTACAAGTTATTTTATTTTATTTTATTAATATCTGTGAAGAGAAAATAAGAAAATACATAAATTAAAACCATAAAACTAATTTAGAAAAGTTATTTATTTAATAAGATGAAGATTGGTCCAATTAGACGAGTGGGAAGTTGCCCCGCCTTAACGGGTGGAGCCAGGGCACAGATGATGCAACACTCCTTGTGAGAGAGAGAAGCAGCTGGCACGATCCTAAAAAGAGGAGAAAAAAAAAAAATAGAATTAGAACAAACAAACTAACAGTTGTATCAGAGTAACAGAGAGATTTTAAAATAAAAATGTGGATTGAACATCATCAGTCAATGATTACGGGTGAATATTAGTGCATATGCTACAGAGAAAATACAGGCCTAAAGTTGAAGTTTTGCCTTTCTGAAAACTTCATAATTGAAAAATCTAATTCTCTTGGTTGGGTCTTTTTTTTCTCATTTTTCAACTCATTTCCTGAGTTGGATGCTGCACATTTCCTGGACACTGGATGATTTTTGAAGAAGGTTTTGTACGTGTATTGTCCATGCTTCACATCAGAAAAACTATTGCGAGCAGGAACTGGCGAGCCATGCCCATATAAGGACCGAGCTTTGTGAATCAAGGAATGAATGGTAGGATTGTGCATATGTTTTTTCCTCCCTTTCTGACTGAACTGTGTTGCTCAAAACTCAATTGCGGAAGAAGGATCTTGTGCAAGCAGCATTGAACTGGAACTGAGATTTAGTGAAATCCTAATTCATATTGTTATTGTAAGCAGTAAATTTGATTTATTGTGATTTTATTTTCCCTACTGTTATTTTCTACTTTCAAATTTTACTGTATTTTATTTCATTTAATTATTTGGTTATATATATATATATATATATATATATATTATTTTTTTTTCTAGAGAACAAGAGTAAAGAGGGCATTTCAAAGGGTTATCATTTGGAAGAATTGTATTCAGATTTAAAATGATTCTCTACATTAAATAAGCCAATTAGAAACAGATAAATAAATAGATACAAATAAATTGTATACACATATTGATAGAGTAAGGGTCAATTAACTTTATTAGCTTGAATCTAAATAGGTCACAAAAAAGAGAGAAACAATTAATAATAGTTACAAACTAAATAGGAAATAAAAATCTATATAAATAAGGGTTATAAAAAGGTAACATTTATTTTGTTTGGTCTTTACTGTCTTTACTGCCATAGGCTACTGGTCATTATTTTCCTTTGTGTTATGTGGTGATTTGAATTTCACTGCTTTATTTTATTTATATTTATTTATAATTTTCCTAAATACTTACCTGTTTCTAACGCAGCCAGTGTTGTCACCATTTCCTTCTTGTTGTTGACGCCGTCTCTTGAGCGAGTCTAATCTTCTGGTCACTGGTCCAAATCTAAAAACGGTGCACTCCCTTCACGCTCATTTCCGTATTTCACTGTTTGAGAGTGACGGTGCGTGTCTACTGGCAAGTGTTGAGTTTATGCTGGATTTAGTGCGTAAATCGTTTTGTTTACAAATTAGACGCTTTGCAGTTGTTATATATATGTTAAACATTTCATTTTGGATGTGTTCATTGTGATTATATTGGCTGGTTTTATAAAAGTTTATACAATTGAAAGGATATCTTTACTTGGTGCATTTGGAAACAAAGCTTGTCTATTTCTAAATGTAATCTCTCTAATGATTATACCGTGTGTGTGTTGAAAAAAAACATATATTAAACACACTCTCAACAGACACACACCAAAGCGGAGGGGTTATAGCGTTGCCAGCGGCACTAAGCGGAGTTTTAACGCTGTAGTTGGACGCGTTACATATATCTCAATGACTTCTCAAAGAGAGCAATGGGATCAAATACATAACAAATGGATACTTTTGCTAATCAAATGTTTCTCTTGAGAAAACAAATCCCTATAATTTCACATGCATTTTCAGTTTCAGAGATCTCAATATGAGCAATTTGTTCTCACTACGATCTCAGTCACCCCTTTTCCACCAAAAAAGAACTGGTTCGGAATTGGTGCTGGTTCAAAGTTGGTTCAACTTGCGAACCATTTTAGAACCTGTTTGTTTTTCCACTGACTAGAGAGCCCAGCGAACAACGTCGTTACATCACTGTGTACGTTGCCCTACGTCTTAGCTTTCCTAGAAACGCTTGCGCCAAATTCAAACATAACAATTACAATGACGGACTACATCGTCTTTCTGCAAATGTTTCTCCTTGCTTTGCAATCCTATATTGGGGTCAGAAGAAGACGTTTAGAACACATTTGTGCTGCTCGTCTGGATTACTATAGACGGAGGTTACGTTTGAGAAGAAGTTAATAGAAGACAATAACCCCGCCCCCAGCCCCCGACGTAAGCATGACGTGGTAAAAGAATGGTTCTAGTCCAGCAAAGAGTTGGTGCCGCTTTGGAACCAATTTTCCTGGCCGAAAACCAGTTCTTTGGCTGTCGAAACACAAAGAACTGGTTCGCGAGTAGGCACCGGCTCCAAACCGGCACCAGCACTGCCTTGGTGGAAAAGGGGTAAATATGTATCAGAATTTGATGAGAACTTGTTCACAACCTGATTGGTCGGTTTTTATGATGTATTCCCTATTTTGAGACGGAACTTACCGAACATCCAAAACAATGGATAATTTTATTGATATTAGAAAATATCACAAAAGTTTTGCGCAAATCTGTAATGGAAATGTGGCTAGTGTCACAAGCTGAACCTGATTGCAGATCATCAGAAGTCTTCACATACTTCTGCTTAACTTTTATCCTGAGCTTCAAGATCTGGACTCAAATATTTATGATGAATGTAAATTGTACATTAGGGGATTGGGGGGTGGTTAGGTGAAACTATAGGTAGTGAGGGCCCCTTTTGAAAATTTGCTTAAGGCCCCCAAAATGCTAGGGCTCAGCCCTGATAAGTTACTGGACTTAAGTATCTTTTTGGCTACTTTGTACTTTGAGTATCAAGGATATTAGCAACTTGTACTCTCTACTCACTTACATTTTCAAATCAAATACCCATATGAAAAAAACCTGCATGCTTCATATACAGCAACCATATATTAACATTTAAAAACAAATATTTATGAGCAATATTAACTTAAATGTGAGTAATATTAACTTTTTTATTTCCTCTAAACCTTTGTAAAAATATTCCATACAACCACCGGTATAACTACATGACATTGGGCTTTATTGTCGATGAGTAGCCTACAGCAATACAGAATATGTTATACTATTTTTAACACGTATACAATATTGCCTACATTTAAACTCATGTAACAAACATTTTCGAAGTAAAAATTAAACATTTAGGCCTAAACATTCAAGTAATTCAAGTGTAATCAACCAGTCTGTTATCCAGTATCCACCGGATCAGCGCTGGTTCTCGTGCCGGAGATGGACTCGCCTCTGCGGGTGAACTTCTAACTTTAGACCGCCGTCCTGCGTTTCACTCATAGCCGAAATATGCTGCAACACGACTGACTCCATAACCTGCCAATAAACATACAGTGCACAGTTCTGAGGACATTGTATCATCCAAATTAGCTATATTCATTATCTTTAGGAATATAGTCGTGTGTTTTTATGCAACAATCATGCGAAAAGACAGGCACGAGTCGACACTCGTTTAACTTGTTTAAGGTGAGTAACATTGCGTCTCTGTATGTTCTTTCGGATTAAATAAAAATGATTTAAAGCACATTAATGATTATACAGATAAAAAAAAAAACATACACACACACCTGAATTTCACAGAGGAAATGCACCAATTCTGCGACGCTGAGAAGAGGAGAACAGTTCTGGACTGGAGAGAGAGTTCAAACAGCGCGCGCTCACTCAACGGTTGAGTTGTCGTCATGCCAGAGGGTGGGGGAGGGGTGCATTGTTTTAATTGAGTAAACTTAATCAATTTCTTATGCGTGTTAAATATTAATAATATTGATTTTATACAAGTAATATTATAACTGTACATTTCAGAGTTTTAGTCAAGTATTTCGGTATGTTCAACTCAAACTATCAAGTAAATGATATTCAGAGATTTTATTAAGTTAAAGTTAATTATTACTGTGATATTTACTAAGCCACTGAATTATTTTTTAGAGTGATAAGCATGAGAATCACTTCGACATTTAGGAAAGTTTTATGTTTGTAGGTTAAGAATAGAACTGTTGTATACTAAACTTGGTACTGTGATAAAGTTTAGAGAAATTGTCACAAATGAAAATGAAATCTAGTGATGCAGGATTTAAAATGAAAACTAGTGATATGTGAAATATGCAACTGTATCTTGTAAAATACACTCTAATAAATAATTTTGTAATTAAAATGTGTGCTTGTGTGTGTAGTTTGAATGTTGTGTTTCATCTAAGGCTGATTATACAGTATATAACCATGATTGACTACAGGCAGGGCTCGACTTAGTACAAGATAAGAACAAGCATGACGTCGCTGCCCGATGAAACTCACGTATGTCCAAAACGGTTACTTTTCAGGAAGTGAAAAAAACACCGTAATTTCAAAAGCAGTTGAACGTAGCGTTGTCATACTTGGTATGGCATGTTTAAATGTAACCATATTCTTGCCAGTGTAATGATATAATCCACATTTGACCAAAATCGAGTTTAAATGGACATACGTGCATATTTTACAGTAATGGTGGTCGATACACGTTCTTCTGATCATTAATTAGAATGGCCAAGTCGCGTTTCATATTGACAGATGAATAGGCTACGCTCAGTTTATTAAATAGCCTACGTCTCAGTTTATTAAATACGCTCAGTTTATTAAATGTCTCTTGCAAACTATGAAGGGACAATGAATCAATACACTGACATGGCAATGCTAGACAGATACTTTAGCTGTGTCCCAATGTGAAGGCTGCATCCTCCGAAGGCCGTAGCCTATTTGAAAGCCGATTGGCCGTATTTGAAGGCTGATTGCGTCACAGCGGCGTGACGAAGGACGTCCCAATTCAAAGGCTGCATCCTTGGAAGGTCGCATTTGAAGGCCGATTGCGTCACCGCGGTGCGATGAAGGCTGTCCCAATTCAATTCTGCATCCTTGGAAGGCCATATTCGAAGGACGGTTGCGTCATCGCGCCGCGACGAAGGCTTCCCTGATTCAAAAGCGACGCCAAATGCGCCCTTCGTTTCCCCGTGAAAGGAAGGATACATAAATGGACACTTAGCGGCCTATCCTACCCTATTCTACCCCATAATTCATTGCGCGCCTTTGACGACAGCATATATTTATTTATTTTTAAAGGCGGCCGAGACTAGAGTTTGGTGGTGGACAGCAAATTCACATTTAAATGTAAGTATTATGTTTTCATTTACTCAAATAGCTAGCGAAACCAGAGTTAAAGTTTATTATAAACTTCATCTTAACTCCTTCGTCACCATTGCGTGGCTTCATTTGTCAGGTAGTTTTAGGCAAAACTTGTGCCGGGTAATAACGTTATTAGTTTAACGACCTATTTGTAATATTTGCACTAGTCTATCTCACTTGTGTATTATAAGAAATATCACTCACCCTATAAAGCCTAACACAATAAGAAAAGCAGTAGATAAGGCAATGGGGTTTCACTTTTATGTGTTTTTGTAGTGCTGTCATTTAAGCTATGTGTTTTTAACCAAATTTGAGTATACAGAAATATTAAGTATATTTTGCATGTCTTGATGTGTCATATTTTGCAGTGTTAACAATGCACTTAAGATTGCACCCCTGTGTTAAGTACCCTTGTCTGCTTTTTTAGAACAATTCAGGAAAAAATGGGTCTGGGGAACGTAACTCCCATACAGGCACAAAATAATATATATAAGGCAAGGCAAGGCAAGGCAAGGCAAGTTTATTTATATAGCACATTTCATACACAATGGCAATTCAAAGTGCTGTACAAAGAAGAAATTAAAATAATAAAAAGAAATAAGAATAATTAAAACAGTTTAGAAAAATAAAATAAAATACAGTACAAACAGTCGGACGAACAGTGGCACAGTGCTCATTCAGTAAATGCATAGCTAAACAGATGTGTTTTGAGTCTCGATTTGAAAGTGACTACAGTAGGAGCACATCTGATCTCCTCTGGAAGCTGGTTCCAGCTGCGGCTGGCATAATAGCTAAAAGCGGACTCGCCATGCTTAGAGTGAACCCTTGGTATTTCTAGCTGATATGATCCTAATGATCTGAGTGATCTGTTGGGTTTATATTCAGTGAGCATATCTGCAATATATTGAGGTCCTAGGCCATTGAATGATTTATATACCAGTAATAATACTTTAAAATCAATTCTAAATTTAACTGGGAGCCAGTGTAAAGACCTGAGGACTGGTGTGATATGTTCATATTTTCTGGTTCTGCTCAGAATCCTGGCGGCAGCGTTCTGTATGAGCTGCAACTGTCTTATGGTCTTTTTGGGAAGGCCAGTGAGGAGTCCATTACAATAATCCACCCTGCTGGTGATGAAAGCATGCACAAGTTTCTCTAAGTCTTGTCTGGAAACAAAGCATCTAATTCTTGCAATATTTTTCAGATGATAGTATGCTGATTTAGTTATTGCTTTGACATGACTACTGAAACTAAGGTCTGACTCTAGTGTCACACCAAGTTTCCTGACTTGATGTTAAGTTATTTGACCCCTAGAGTGAAGGTATGCGTTCACCTTGAGAACTTCATCTTTGCTTCCAAATGCAATGACTTCAGTTTTGTCTTTGTTTAACTCAAGAAAATTTTGACACATCCAACTGTTGACTTCATCACTGCATTGGCACAGGGAGTCAATGGGGCTGTAATCGTTAGGCGATAGGGCTAAGTAGAGCTGTGTGTCGTCTGCATAGCTGTGGTAAGCAATTTGGTTCTTTCTCATTATTTGGCTCATTGGGAGCATATACAGGTTGAACAGGAGTGGCGCAAGAATTGAGCCTTGAGGGACTCCGCATGTCATGGATGTCCACTCAGACTTATGGTCTCCTATACTCACATAATAACCTCTCCCATCTAAGTATGACCTGAACCATTTTAGGACTATCCCAGAAAGCCCCACCCAGTTTTCCAGCCTGTCAAGAAGTATGTTATGATCGACAGTGTCAAATGCAGCACTGAGGTCGAGTAGTACCAGCACTGATAATTTGCCTGAATCAGTATTTAAGCGAATATCGTTTATTATCTTTATGAGCGCTGTTTCTGTGCTGTGGTGCGGTCGGAAACCAGATTGAAAATTGTCAAAGTATCCATTCGTGCATAAGAATTTGTTCAGCTGATTGAAGACAATTTTTTCAATGATCTTGCCTATGAAAGGAAGATTTGAAATCGGCCTATAATTGCTTAATATGGTCTTATCCAGATTGTTCTTTTTCAGGAGGCGCTTGACAACTGCAGTTTTCAGAGTTTGGAAAACTCCCAGAGAGAAGTGAGGCATTTACCACTTCTAGAAGATCTGCTTCTAAACTGTTTAACACACTTTTGAAAAAAGATGTGGGAAGTGTGTCAAGAGCGCAGGTTGATGTTTTAAGGTGCTGTACGGTTTCTTCCAAAATTTTGCCATCAATTTCTTTGAAATCAGACAAAGTTACTACTTTCTCAGGTGGTCTGATCTGTCTGACCCCAGCGCAACTCAAGGATGTGCTGATCACCTTTCTGATATTATTGATTTTCTCAGAGAAGAAAGAAGCAAACTCACTGCACTTGCTGTCTGAGAGCATTTCACTGGGAATCTGGCTTGGAGGGTTTGTCAGTCTCTCTACAGTAGCAAAAAGAGTGCGTGTGTTGTTTAAATTGCTGTTTATAATATTTGAGAAGAAAGTCTGTCTAGCTTTGCCTAGTTCCATATTGAAAGCATGAAGGCATGCACTCTGCTTTTCTGCATTGTCTTTTCATATTTTGCACTGCTGTTGAGTTTCTCCAAGGTGCTTTTTGTCTGCCATTCTTCTCCCTGACTTTAACAGGAGCAATATCATCAATTACACTTTTAACTTTTGAGTTAAAAGAATCAAGGAGAAAATCAACAGAGTCAGCAGATATGCTTGGTGTTAAGGATATAGCCTTCATAAATAGTACACTAGTGTTCTCATTTAAGCATCTCTTCTTGACAGACACAGATCTAGCTTCAGTGGCAGGAGAGATCAATATATCAAAGAAAATACAGAAATGACCAGACAGTGCTACATCCTTAATAACAATCGATGAAATGTTTAGACCCTTACTGATAAGTAAATCTAGAGTGTGTCCACGATTGTGTGTGGGTCCATGTACATGCTGAGTCAGATCAAAAGTTTTTAAAACAGTTTTGATTTCTTTTCCCATATTGTTTTCTGCACTATCTATGTGGATGTTAAAATCTCCAGCAATGGCAAAACAGTCAAACTCTGAGGTAATTGTTGATAACAGTTCTGTAAAGTCCTCAGCAAAGGCTGGAGAGTATTTTGGAGGCCTGTAAATAATGATAAGTAAAATGCGTGGAGCACCTTTTAACACAATACCCAGATATTCGAAAGAAGGGTAATTCCCAAATGATATTTGCTTACATTGATAGATATCTTTAAAAAGAGCTGCTAGACCCCCACCTCTCTTAACAGCTCTGCAGACACTCATAAAAGTAAAGTTAGGAGGGGCTGCTTCATTGAGGATTGTTGCACTGCAGCTGTCTTCTAGCCAGGTTTCATTTAGAAGCATAAAATCCAGGTTGTTTGTGGTTATTAAGTCATTGACTAGAAGTGATTTATTTTGAAGTGAACGAATGTTTAAAAGTGCTAACTTAACAGTCTTACTTTTTGCCCCCACATCAAGCTTAGTTTGATGTGTAATAGGCACCAGATTAGTTGGGTTTGCTGTACGGCTATTGAAGGCCTTAGACTTTCTATCTTGTAATAGAACAGCAATAGAGAAAGATACAGGCACACTGGGTTCCCGCTTGTTCTGTAAACATTTGAGAAAGTTACTGTTATCATAGCAGGGACCCAAAACATATCACTGAGAGCTGGTATCAGTTGTTTTTGGTTCACCTCGAGCAGATGGAAGAGGGTGTGGGCCCTGGCGTTGTGGCAGAGGCCGAAGAGCTCTCACAGGAGGAGGGGGAGGGCGAGCTGGGCCCCCAGGCTTTGGTGCGGGCTTTGGTGCGGGTGGTTGAGGTGCCTGCCGTTTTTTGGTTGGTATCTGGGGACTTGCAGCAAAAGAGTGGGATAGTTTGGTTCCAGCATACACCAGTTCTTCCATTTTCTGTGAGAAGCACAGAAGTGGCGATGCTGGAGAGAGGGAAAAAGTGTCTGGTGAGAGGGGCTGTTGCTCTGGTGTTATCGGAGGCTGTGATATGCTGTCCTGGCTTCCCTGGCTGTTTTCCAGGAAGTCGTCCTTGGATGCTGAATCTTGGAGCAGTTCTAATATGTCTGTCTGTGGTGAGCTCTGTGGGCAGGGCTCAGCTGAGATTGTGTCTGTGAGCAGAGGTTGTGTTGGTGGAGTGGTGTTATCATTGTCCTTGTGTGATAATATGTCAACCGCATGTCCATTTTGCTGCTGAAGTGAAGTCCCGTGGTCATTCATACTGTGTCCAGGTGTGTGTGTGCCGTTCAGATTGAGTGGATTGGCACACACTGCAGAAGGATGATTGAGGGAGAAGTAGATATTGTCCTTTAACACTCTTGAACCAAGTTTGTTTGGGTGATGGCCATCCCGATGAAATAGTTGTCTCTGACTCCAGAAAAGATTGAAATTGTCAATGAAGTTTACTCCTTTTATATATTTTTTGCAGCCATGTATTAAGCCCAAGCAACCGTGAAAACCTGTTTGTTCCTCTTGTTGGGGGTGGTCCACTGATGAATGTTTGAACTTTCAGTCTTTTAAGTGTTTCAAAAAGTTCATTGAAATCCTTCTTAAGGAGTTCTGACTGCTCTTTATGAAAATCATTCTTCCCCACATGTATGATGAGTCGATTTGCAGTCTTATGTTTCATCAGAATGTTCTGAAGTTCCCTGTTTACATCAGAAGTTGTTGCTTGTGGAAGGCAGCATGTAGTTGTATCCCTGCTGCTAATGTTTCTGATTATGGAGTCCCCCACTATCAGAGTCCTGGGCCCGGCTGCGCTCTGAGCTGAGTGCCGCTGTCTGCTCGACCTTGAGCGCCAGTTAGCATCAGTGTTAGCTACTGGCCCATTCAGTCTGTGTTCGATCACATTTATCACATTTGGGGATTCCTCATTTACATTAATTAGTACTTCAAATCTGTTCTCAAGATGTATAGGCGGTGGTAGGAGACCAGTGTTTGCAATCCTTGTCAGAGCTGTATCTGGGGTAGAGGATGCTACTGCGGTAATATGTGAGGCTCGTGACAATCTGATGTCTTGAGTGCCTTTGGGTCTCGCTCCCTGTTTGTGCCATCGATTTGTAAGTCGACCGGCTTGTTTCTCTACCTGTCGAGGAGCACTAGTTTCATGGGACTCACCGGCTGTATGCTGAGGGTGTCCATGAGGAAGCTCTGTTGTGTGCTCCGTCTGGTTTGGTGGTCCCGTAAGTAACTTTGTTTCAAGAACTGCAATCCTTTGTAAAAGTCTGTGGCAGTTAGTGCAGCAAGTAGATTCTTGAAGAGGCATTTTCTCTTATCCTTGTAGGCAGTTGTGTTTTCCTTTCCAGGAATGTAAGCTGGTCGGGTAAAAGAATTCTGCGTTTTTGTAGTATTCCAAACTTTGTCGTCTGAGCACTGTGCTGATTTGCTTAAGTTAAAATTAGGTGATAAAAGGAAATAAAATATAAAAATATAGGAGATAAAATGTAAAAGCGATAGAGCAAAGCGCGGAGCAGTAAGCAAGAGCGTCCGAACAGTAGCTGAGCAGGAAGTAGAATCTAAGAAAATGAATACACACATCTTTGCTGAAATGTATTGTGCTGTTGTTGTTAACAAGCCATGGTTAATTTGCTCTGCCTTAGGATTGCACGTGTCCTGGAACAGGAGAGGGTGTGAGTGGGAACCCACTACTGAAACTTGGCCCTGGTTTGTCCTCATGGATGAGGTGTTGGGACAGAGGCATTGCACCAACCCCGTCCTCATTGCCTCAATCCCTGAGGACAGACCAAGGCCGAGTTCAGCAGTGTGTGACCAAGAAGAGGAGGAGCCAGGGGCAGCACCAGCAGCACCAGCACGAGCACCTGCACCAGCACCACGAAGAAGGCGAGACAGAGAGGACGAGTTTTTGGACTTGATTAGAGAAGACATGTGACTGCAGAAGCGAGGAGAGCACAGGAGAGGATGGACAGGCTGTTTTCTCTTCTTGAAAGAATGATTGAGAAATATATATATATATATATATATATATTCTTGTTTAACTTTTTTTCACTTATATTTTTTAAAAGGACAAAAAAAATCTGTACATTTATTTATTTTTATGCAACTTTAAATGTGTAAATAAAAGAGAATTCATTGCTCTGGACATTGTTTATTTTTGTAATGACAGTCATACTTTCTACATGAAACAAATTCTTCTATACCTTTTTTCCCCCAACTATTTACAACATACTTTAAACATATCAAAATCAACATAAACATTTAAATTTACAGTACATAAAATAAGAAAAAATTATGTAGACTTTTATTCAGCCGAGTGGGTGATGTAGGCTACTTAAGGTATCAAGAGTAAAAGTAAAGGAATTCTGCAGGAAAAAAAAAACCTTTTCTATATTCTATAAAACTATATACTTTTGTGTAGTTTAATGTAAAACAATGCATCATATTGTAAAATAACAATTTTGTAGTGTTGCTGTCCTGTGTGGGAAAATTACGAGTATTAAAGGGACAATGTGTAGGAATTTCTCCCATCTAGTGGTGAAATTGTATTTTGCATTCAAACGAATAATGCTCTCCAGCGCCTCACTTTTTCAAATGCGCATTGCATCTACGGTAGCCGTTATGTACCAAAAAGCTATGACAGGATGTCTTATAATAGCACTTCGAATTTTCCTTCGGGTGAACAGGTTTGTTATTTAAAACAAACTGAAACTTGAAACAACGAAAAAAAGAATGTTACAGTATGAATTACTGACTGTGAAAAACATTAACTATGGTAATTAGTAGTAATGCCTTCTTTATTCGTTATATTTTTTGAAGTACGTGCATTGTTAGATATCATCATCATCAGCGCCTTCTCTAACGTTACTTTACTCAATAGCTGCTATTCATCAAAGAGCCTGTTTAACTTACTATAAATAGAATAGATAAATAGATAGTAGAACTATAAATGTTCTACTGTCTATATAATAAAGTACACAACCAAGCAATGAAAAAAAAAAGCTTGTAATTAAGACCGTAACATTGACTTACCTGTGGAGAAGAAAGCAGGCAACTTCAGCGTCTCTTTTGAAAGCTTTCTCCTGCATTAGCTATCCCGACATTAACCCTTGTTTTTGTAATCTCCGGTCACGTTTCCTTTTACGGTCTCTTTTGGACTTTTTCGACGACGAGGACTCCTTATCCTGTGACTCAGCATATGTATGAATGAACGGTGTATAAATAACCGTGCAGTGCAGCCTTTTAAACTTGCCGGGGCAGTGACAAGCGCTTCTCACTGCTCTGAGCCTCCGCTTCTGCTGGCTTCAGTCACGTGACGCTGGTTCTGAACGAAAACGCGTTGTGGAAACGCGTTGGCCTAGTACTTTTTGTCCCTCTCTGCTATTATAGTTTTTCAAGATGGCGGAACTACATGGAAGCCTCCGTGGACCTACCCGTCCCATGTATATAAAGATAATAAATTCTTCGTTTACGAGGATTAGTCTGATCATTGGGATAGGTATTTGTACACGATTGAGGGCATATTTATGAATAAAAATATTGATTTTAGATAATAAAATACCTAAAAAGCTACACATTGTCCCTTTAACGAAGTACGTAGTTCCTTACATACCACCACTGGTTATTTTGAAAATTAAAGTAACAAAATGTAGGCCTATTGTCACACTATTAACAAATTGTTGTTAACTACAGCTCCGTCCCATTTCAAAGGGCGCATCTGAAGCGCTCGGACCGGTCTAGCCTACGGAGGATTGTTCTTGTCGCCTAGCAACAGTGACTGATAGCTGCCGATGAAGAGCGGGAGTAACATTCGCACTGGACTTTTTATATTCAACTGGGTTTTTATATTCAAATAGGGTTGAAAACCTGTGTAAATATATTTACCATGGTCCATTTATGTGCATAATAAAAAGAATACACTAGCCTACAAAATTGCATCAAGGTAAGATATAAATGAACATTTGAATCTTCGGCTAAGCCGAAAGTACATGACCTGAAAAATGACAATAGCCAATTCTGGCTCCATAGCTGTTTACTCAATTATCCATCCATCCATCTTCTACCGCTTATCCGGGGCCGGGTCGCGGGGGCAGCAGTCTAAGCAGGGATGCCCAGACTTCCCTCTCCCTAGACACTTCCTCCAGCTCTTCCGGGGGGACACCGAGGCGTTCCCAGGCCAGCCGGGAGACATAGTCTCTCCAGCGTGTCCTAGGTCTTCCCCGGGGTCTCCTCCCGGTGGGACATGCCCGGAACGCCTTCCCGGGAAGGCGTCCAGGAGGCATCCGGAAAAGATGCCCGAGCCACCTCAACTGACCCCTCTCGATGTGGAGGAGCAGCGGCTCTACTCTGAGCTCCTCCCGAGTGACCGAGCTTCTCACCCTATCTCTAAGGGATCGCCCAGCCACCCTGCGGAGAAAGCTCATTTCGGCCGCTTGTATCCGGGATCTTGTCCTTTCGGTCATGACCCACAGCTCATGACCATAGGTGAGAGTAGGAACGTAGATTGACTGGTAAATCGAGTGCTTCGCCTTGCGGCTCAGCTCCTTCTTCACCACGACAGACCGGTACAGGGACCGCATTACTGCAGAAGCTGCACCGATCCGCCTGTCAATCTCCCGTTCCATCCTTCCCTCACTCGTGAACAAGACCCCAAGATACTTGAACTCCTCCACTTGAGGCAGGAGCTCTCCACCAACCTGAAGCGGGCAAACCACCCTTTTCCGACTGAGAACCATGGCCTCGGATTTGGAGATGCTGATTTTCATCCCAGCCGCTTCACACTCGGCTGCAAACCGTCCCAGTGCATGCTGGAGGTCCTGGTTTGATGAGGCCAACACGACAACATCATCCGCAAAGAGCAGAGATGAAATCGTGTGGTCCCCAAACCTGACCCCCTCCGGCCCCTGGCTGCGCCTAGAAATTCTGTCCATAAAAATTATGAACAGAACCGGCGACAAAGGGTAGCCCTGCCGGAGTCCAACACGCACCGGGAACAAGTCTGACTTACTGCTGGCAATACGAACCAAGCTCCTGCTCCGGTCGTACAGGGACCGGATAGCCCTTAGCAAAGGGCCCCGGACCCCATACTCCCGGAGCACCCTCCACAGGCCGCCGCGAGGGACACAGTCGAATGCCTTCTCCAAATCCACAAAGCACATGTGGATTGGTTGGGCAAACTCCCATGAGCCCTCCAGCACCCTGTAGAGGGTATAGAGCTGGTCCAGTGTTCCACGACCGGGACGAAAACCACACTGTTCCTCCTGAATCCAAGGTTCTACTATCGGCCGGATTCTCCTCTCCAGTACCCTGGCATAGACTTTCCCAGGGAGGCTGAGAAGTGTGATCCCCCTATAGTTGGAGCACACCCTCCGATCCCCCTTCTTGAAAAGAGGGACCACCACCCCGGTCTGCCAGTCCAAAGGTACTGTCCCCGACCGCCACACGATGTTGCAGAGGCGTGTCAGCCAAGACAGCCCCACAACATCCAGAGACTTGAGGTACTCAGGGCGGATCTCATCCACCCCCGGTGCCTTGCCACCGAGGAGTTTTTGACTACCTCGGTGACTTCAGCTTGGGTGATGGACGAGTCCGCCTCCGAGCCCTCAGCCTCTGCTTCCTCAATGGAAGACGTGATGGCGGGATTGAGGAGATACTCGAAGTATTCCTTCCACCGTCCGGTGATATCCCCAGTCGAGGTCAACAGCTGCCCACCTCCACTGTAAACAGCGTTGGTAGGGCACTGCTTCCCCCTCCTGAGGCGCCGGACGGTTTGCCAGAATCTCTTCGAGGCCGACCGATAGTCCTTCTCCATGGCCTCACCGAACTCCTCCCAGGCCCGAGTTTTTGCCTCCACAACCACCCGGGCTGCAGTCCGCTTGGCCCGTCGGTACCCATCAGCTGCCTCAGGAGTCCCACAAGCCAGCCAGGCCCGATAGGACTCCTTCTTCAGCTTGACGGCATCCCTTACTTCCGGTGTCCACCACCGGGTTCGGGGATTGCCGCCTCGACAGGCACCGGAGACCTTACGGCCACAGCTCCGAGTGGCCGCGTTGACAATGGAGGTGGAGAACATGGTCCACTCGGACTCAATATCTCCAGACTCCCTCGGGATCTGGTCGAAACTCTGCCGGAGGTGGGAGTTGAAGATCTCTCTGACAGGAGATTCGGCCAAACGTTCCCAACAGACCCTCACAGTACGTTTGGGTCTGCCGAGTCTGTCCAGCTTCCTCCCCCGCCATCGGATCCAACTCACCACCAGGTGGTGATCAGTTGACAGCTCCGCCCCTCTCTTCACCCGAGTGTCCAAGACATACGGCCGGAGGTCGGATGAAACGACCACAAAGTCGATCATCGACCTCCGGCCAAGGGTGTCCTGGTGCCATGTACCTGTTTACTCAATTATATCAAATGAATTATCAGGATGGCAGCATACTCTCGCACCGTTGCTTGGCGCCTGGAGCGGTAATCGGGAACACCTGGCTGCGCAATTAGGAAATCCTACGGAGGCTACATGGTGCGTCCTTCGGAGGACGCATAGGCTGCATCATTTGAAGTCCGCCGCGGCCTTCGAAGGATGCAGCCTTCACATTGGGACACAGCTTTCCTACCGTAGGAAATGGGTCCTACCGTAATTTTGTCACTTCTCTCCACTCCCAATAACACAATAACAGTTGTGAATATATTGCGAATATATAATAAACTTGAGAACAGTTGTCAAAAACAAACGTTTGCTGATACTTTACCTCACAGTGTTATTCGGCTATCCAATGCTGAGCTTCCAGAGACGCTTAAGATGAAACTTCACGAGACCGGCGAGATGCCGCCTCCACAGGGTGGGAGATACGCGGCGTGATTGACAGCTTTGACACCAAATGGATATACGTGAAAATCAGATGACATGATTTCACAACTTTTCATTGGTCATTTAGATATGTGAAGCATACTGTATACGGAAATGAGCCTGGACATTCTATCCGTCGAAAAATCTCAAAATCGGCAAAATGGACATACGCGGTTTTCATCGGACAGCGACGATGAGTGAAGAACAGCCTTATACTGATTGGTAAACTGCACTGTGTTTTATACAGCGCGGAGGGAGAGATCTGTGATGGCGGCCGGGTCCAGGCCCTTTTCGTCTATCTCGCGGAGGAGATCGGCCTGGAGGATCTGCAGGACTGCCATTGAGTGTAATGCGGACGCAGCCTGTCCGGCGGCAGAGAAAGCGCGGCCGACAAGAGCTGACGTCGTTCTACATGCCTTAGACGGGAGGGCAGCCTTTGAACGCCATCCCGCAGAGGGCTGACAAAGGTGCGCTGCTACCGCCTCCTCCACTGGGGGGATAGTGTTGTACCCTTTCTCGGCGGCACCGTCAACCTGTGAGAGCGCCGAGGAAACGTGAGAGTGGAGTCTAACGGAGAATGGTGAAGGAAGGGTGCAGATCTGGATGCGGGCGCTTGGTGGCGGCGGTGAAGAAAACAGCCGTCGAGTCTGTTAGGCGCGGGCTCCTTAGGCAGTGACCACTCAAGACCGAGCTGTCCCACGGCCTTGGAAAGGAGGCACATAAGTTCCGCATCCACGCCGGGGCGTCCGGCTGGATTCCTGGACCGAAGAGGAGGCAGAATGATGCGAACTGGACCATTCCTCGCTGTCTGAGGCCAGGATAGAGCAGCTGTCACCGGCGGCATCTCCTTCCGCTTCGTCCCCTGAGGCGGCGGCAGTGAGGGCAGAAGCCGGCAGCTGCGCATCCGGGAAGGGGGGCGGAGAAGGAGAGAGAGAGGCTTGCGGGCAAGGTTCTGGCGAGCTCTTGACTGCCGCTACAGACTCCGGTGGTCTCTGGGAGCGGCGCTTCTTCCTGCGCGGTCCAGCAGTGACGGGCGGAGCGACAGCTTCGGCGTCAAACACTTCAAGTCGAGCCCGCAGGGTCGACATTGAAAGTTCTTCGCAATGACTTGGCGAAAAAAAGCCTCCCGAAGAGAGAGCGAGAGCTGCGTGATCTCGACCCAGGCAGAGAGCGCAGATCACATGGCGGTCTCCAGCGCTGAGCGGGGCTCGGCACGAGCCACAGGAACTGCTAGGCATTTTTACAAAAACGCTCGTGCTCTTTTAGACAAAGGAGTGTGTGTCGCGGCGGAAAACACACACACAGCAGTGAAAAGGATATTGTCGCCGGATAGCGTGGCAGGCACGGATGGCTGAAGGCGGCGAAGACGACCGGCTTCTTCAGACGCTTTCCTCTGCTTGCTAGTCGCTTGTTTCCACGGCGGCAGCTTCTTCTCAGGATTCAGGATGCATAGAGCTTCAGAATGAAAATCAGGGAAGCAGCACCCGAGCCCGTCCTTATATACACTAAAGCCACGCCCATTCTGGCGGGCCCATTCAATCAATTGGGCGTGACGTCACGCGGGGCTCAGTGGTTGGCTGCTGCAGTTGCCGCGCGGCAGCCAATGAGTACGCTAGACAGCCGCTCTGGGTCTGCTAGCTGCTGCACTGCGTTGACAATAAATACAAAAATTAAGGATAATTTTCTGGCTTCATATCTCGAGAAAAGATTACTTTCCCGTAGCGTAAGCAACTTACGCAATACGAGAGAACCTCTCGTAAGAGAACTATATGGCTTTAGTTATATGTAGGACATATATGACATAATATGATTAAAAATACATTAATATTATGCAATTTATATATGTGGTTTTTGCAGCATATATGTCCCTTACAATATTCTGTTGGAACATATAAGAATCACAGGTGTTTTTAGCAAACCGTTTCCATATGGGTAAGTACATGTACTCTTTACTCCAATAGACATAACATTTTGCATGTCATCTAACTTTTTCTGCAGCAGTTTATTTATGCTACAAAATAAGTAATGTCACCATTTACTGGACATTGTAGGTACCATTTCTTCTGTGTTTTGCTCTTACTCACTTAAACTGGCCAACAAGGTGTTTCATATCTGAGGTGAGGACGTGGCGGCAGCCAAAACCAGCACAACTAGTGCAAGTAGGCTTTGAATTTTTTTAGGCTTTAATTATAGTTAACATTATTTTATTTATCCGTTATATCGAAGAGACCGTTTTAAAGAATATTGGTTTACTTTTGCCCTTTTTTGAGCACTTGAGCTTAACTGATTCTTGAGTGCATATGTTTGTAGACGTCTAAGAGGCTGCTGTGTCGATGGGTTCAGTTTTATTTTGAAAATAAATGTTTTGTTCTCCTCACAGATCAGCTGTTTCTTGTTTTTCACTGGCATGTCTCTTAGGTGTTGAGAACTAGAGCATCTTTGAGCCTACATTCAGTCCAAGTAAAGTACTTCAGTACTGTTAAAATCAATGTTAAAAACAGATTACCTGGTTTCACAGACAAGGCTTAAGCCTATAGTCCCAGACTAAAATGCATGTTTGAGCTGTTTTAACTGAAAGTAACTTGCACCAAAATATCTTAAAATATGCAGTGCCATTGTTTTGTCTCAAGATGCACACCAGTAATGTTTTTATTTTTTTCTAAGGCACATTTAAAAGTTACTTAAATGTCCTGATTTAACTAAGGTCTAATCCTGGCTTAATCCAAGACCTGTCTGTGAAACTGGGCCTTAGACTTTTACGCAAGTGGTGAAATTGAAATTGGTGACTTGTAATGGATTAATTTGAGCTGTAAGGTGTCTGTCCTTTTACTCAAGTATGATTTTCATACTCTTTACACCTCTGAGTGCATGTCCCATTGTCTCTATTAACTGTTTGAGACAAAGTTGATATTTGTAACCAATGAGAAATCATGAGTTTTAAAACAGCAAACTGTTGAAGGGCATATGCAAAATCAGTCTCCGCCTCCTCGTGTGTGTCCTCGGCTCTGAGCAGATTCATGAATCACAGCATGTGCTGTTTTTGACACAGAAAAGGGGCATTTGATTTGTCTTTGTGTAACGTAGGCCAGTAAAAGCTATGCGTGTAAACCTCGTTCCGCTGGCCTCAAGAAGCACGTATCGACTGACGTAGAGGCTATGGTCTTTAGCGTCCTTGTTAGCGTGCCCGTTCGTGTCCCGCTCGGAGCAGGTTGAGTATAGGACCTGTTACATTTGGTGCTGTGACCTGGATGAGAGTGAGGTTTAGGGGGTGAGTATAACAGATGTAGACCAGAAAGAGCTGTGCGTGTCAACCTTTCCTCACGCGAGGCCAAAGAGGAAAACCAAGGGTCAACAAAATTAAACAAAGAGTGAGCTGATATTCAGCGGCATTTGTAAAAGATGCAGCAAACACCTTCAACATTACTCTAAAGCCTTCTAATAGCACTCTTTTCCCTTTGAGACGCCGCTGAGAGATTGATGGCATGGGTCAGAGCATTACTATAAACCCATGGGAAGTGAAATATTGGCTGATTGCTGATTATGGTTTTTAAGATGTCAGTTTTTCATGGTCAAAGGCACAAGGATCATCACTCACAGCACTTATACAGAGATACATCGTTTCCACAGCAACTGCTTCAGACACTGCAGTCAAATGTGTGTGAATGCATTGAATATGGAAACTGGGTAAATAATTTATTGAGCTCTGAATTATGAGTTCTATAAAATCAGTATTGCAGAAAGGTTTGTTCTAGAGGTTTCTATCAATAAAACTGAATGGGTACATTATAAGAAAAGTGAATTACTGTTGCAGTGTGTTGTGTTTTAGAGTGAAAGGAAATGTCTGTAAAGAACAGAAAATGTCCTGTCAGAAAATTGCCAGCACCTTTTCCATTTTTCTGCAGATTTTTTTTTTTTCTTAGGGTTTATAAATATGAAGGAAAAACTATGGCCCATTTTGATGAACTATTCATAAAAGTTAAATATTTATGAAGTGAAACTGTCTTACAGGCTCTGATAAAATAATATATTACACACGTCCATTGTCTTGCTATAACATGAGCTCAGGCTCGAGACCTTCAGACATTTGGAGCTGGATTTCAGGTGTCTTAACCATTGATACATGGATGCTGTATTCGGCTCATTTTCAAAGGATACACCAACATCACTGCCATCTTGGAAAGGTCAGCAGTTCATGTTTATGATGTACACGATAGTTTGTGCCATTATCATAATAATTCATTGTATAGTTTTTTTGTTTTGTTTTTATATATACTTTTTATACATTATATACTTCTTTGTTGCTGGTCAATTTTATTATCAATCTATAATAGTGCAATTTATAATATACATTTAAAACGGCTTTTAAAAATAAATTCGTCTGATTGACGAAAAAACACCCAATATAAATCTTCAAGTCTTCAATCATTATCATTATGAAAGTGTTTACCACTTTCTCTTTAATTTTACAAAATCTGCATTAAACCGATGTTGCCACCAATTGTCTGATGTTTATGAGGAACCAAATGTTTGGAACAGGTTTGCTGTCAGAAGCTTGCACCACATCTGTCAGTTTACATGCTTGAGTTTGACCTTTCCAATATGGCGGCAATCTCTGCAAGTAGCTAATGCAGAATCGACATATTCATATTTATGGTCTCTTACCATATGCTGAGCGATAAGGATTGTTTTGAATGTAAATGTGGCGGGTCTAATTTCCCTCCTGCTGTCTCAAAAATCAACTGTGACCACATACTGTGATGAAATCTGTTGTTGTTGTTGTTGTGTAACCAACAAATATTGTTAAGAGCTGATTGTGGCCATTCAGATGAAGAAGATAGACTCATTTTGAGGAGCAGTTTTTAAAAATATCATAAAAATATTGAGAACAACTCAGTGTGAACAACTAAATTTTAAGGTAAATGCCATGGCATCAGTCAAGATGTCATGTCATAATTCACCCCCCAAATCATAAAGAAATTATTTACAAAGTGTATTACAGCATTTGCATTCTTTAAAAAATTACTAAAATTTGTTTGAGTAATGAGAATTTGGAGGGTAGGGTCAATGCACTCCCACTCATACAAGTAGCCAGAGGAACATTTCTCTATTTACAAATATGACGAGACACGCACGTGTGAGTGATGTATGTATGCAATTTGTTGATAAAACCATCCCGACAGATCTAAAATATAAACACTTATAATAGGCTTAATATTAGTCCCACGTAAAGCCAGAACTTCAGACTGACGTCAGAAGTTCTGGACTCCATAGCAGCTTTCATTGGCCAACGTCTGACCGACACGTAAAGCAAACAATCACAGGTTGTTTTGTTCTGTTTCATGTTTAGGGGCGTGAAAAATAACAGACCGGTGTGTAAAACTCTTGAACTCTTGATATTTTAAAGAGTCTATGCCATGAACTTTACTTACTTCACATTCTTTTGAAAATCCAGCATTTAGTTGATCGCTCATTGTCACAGTTGTAAACACGACAGCTTTCTTCTTCCATGAGGGAGTTTGGCATCACGGCATCTTTGTTTCCAGGAGAGGAATGCTAAAGAACGCGACACACGCCTCTCGGAAATTCTGTAGAATTCAACCAATCAGATGACGACTTCGAAACTCCTGAAGTGTTTCCAATTTTGTATGCCATATGCATCAGACGTTCAGCCAGCGGTCTGCGGGCGTGACGTCTGAGGCTGAGACTAGCTTACCACAGTAAATCAGGGTAAGACAAAACACGTTTTGGAAGAAGAATTAATTATGTATTGACTCATTATTTAAATTTTGTTAATTCTGAACAGAAAAAAAGTTACATAGTGTACCTTTATATCAGGGATGACCAGGCCATGTTTTTGTGAAACTCACCCCATAACTCTGTTAACTCTGAATGTTCAATGATGATAATTGAGTGAGTTGAAAAAGCTGCTTTCCTTAAAAATTTAAAACAATGAGACCTTAATTACAATTTCTCACTAAATATATTTACATGACATACAATTTGCCATCAGTGCAATACATAGGAATGTTGCATAAATACCAAATGTTAAACTTTTTCCTCTGTAAACAAAAATAAATGAGATGACAGTGATCGATATGACTCTTCTTGTAAAGCAACAATTACCACGTTCATACCAGATAAAACAACTTCACAGAAATCATCCTGAAAAACTCTGAACCCGGCCCATAAACACAATCAGATATGATTCAGCAATACTATAAACATGATTCATGTACAGTATGTAGCACGTGTACATAGTATATACTGATTTTCATACAGATCATGGATTGCTTTTGTATGAATATTTTCATGTAACTTTGGCGTAATTTTTTTTTCTTTTTTTTTAGAATCAAAGTTGTTTCAAAAAATAAAAAGATGATATCAAACAGTCAACAAATGGGATGTAAGCTTGCCTTTCAGAGCCCATGTTCACAGTGATAATTCAGAAAGTCTGAAAGCCTATGGTAAAAAAGAAAAAGAAAAAAGGAAACATACAGGAACTAAACCTACGAAACAAACGAAAATAACATTCCACCCCTCCTGCCTGGACCAACAGCACTCAAGGTGGTTTTCATTGTTGTCAACGACTATAAAATTACAAACACGTATGAAGAGATTCGTAGCAGTCATCGCCATTTAAAAAAATGGTCTCTTTTTAAAGTCGACTCAAAATACAAAACGTTGGAGGGGATAGGGTCCGAGCCGATGCCCACAGTCACTGCGAACACATGGGAGAGACATCACCAAGAAAACGAGACATGCACCACCAGTGCTGTGTGAGAAAGGGTGTGTTACCAAAAATGCAAAAAACAAACAAACAAACTACTAAAAATGGTGTGAGAATGAAAAGACGAAACAAACACACACTTAAAGAGAGGATGATATACACCGGACAAAAGAATCAAGCAAATTTAGAAAGATACCAACTTCACCAATAATTCATATGTGTTTGTTTTTTGTTTGTTTTTGTTTTTTTGTAATTTTTTTTTTAAACTCATCATGTTTGGCACTTTATCTGAGCAAATACAGGATCTGTTCAAAAAGACTAATCGTCATACAAAACTGTATTCAACGTCTCTTGAACATAACTTTGTAGAATATAATATTTGATAGAGAGCATACGGTAGGTAAACACTTTTGTACGTACTTGTAGTTTAAAATGAACATTCCAACAGATGTTTTACACACATGCACAAAAACAAACACAACCGTCTTGCGTTGCGATATCCCTCCTGCTCTTTTTTTTCCTTCTTCCAGTGGTTCTTTACGATACTTCCTCGGCTGACCGCGTTTCTGATTTGAGACGTACGAACTCTTTGGCCACTTCGTCGTTGGTCCTTTGCGAGAGTATTCTCATGATGGTCAGACCGGTATCGTCCATCGTTACACTCCTGGCGAGCGGATAGCAGGCGTTCAGGCTGCCCTTTTCGGACAGTTCTCTGAGCTGCAGGACCGTCAAGCCGATGATTCGGTCCTCTCGGGCGAAGCAGTAGTCCTTCACAGAGATGTGAAGCTCGTAGGCCTCTGGGCCATGTTCGTTACTCAGCACGCTGGACGGAGAAGGTACAAGAACATTTATATTAATACACATCCATGTATTATACACACAGTGTTAACTGACTGCGACATGCTGTCGATTACAATTCATCTCATCCCTCGGTTTGTAAAAACAAACAAGTGTACACATAATCAGGGCCGGATTTATCATATATTATGACATAGGAAATATGTATTGTTGTGCCCCCCCCATAAAGATGAAGTGCTATGGCTATTTAAGACAGTATTGGCTATGACTCAGCAACAAAGACAGTATTGGCTATGACTCAACAAAAAAGACAGTATTGGCTATGACTCAACAACAAAGATGCTCTTCTCCGCTCCTTAGCCTATAAATACAGTATAGAGTGTTTCTCATCTTAAAGTGTGTATGTCAGGTTACATTTTTTTTTTAGATAAACACAAAATAGTTAGGGGAAATACACGTTTGACAAGTTGATGTATAGTTTTTTATGTTTTTCGATACCTAAAGGCAGAATATAAGATGAAAAAGTTCGTTATTTTCAGTACTCGCTTAAAACTGCTCCTCCCCCCAAACGAATCGCTTGACGTCATAAGAGGGAGACGTCTCCCCAGTTCAGAGTTGAGGAGAAGTTTGTGAGCTGTGTTGATGAGTGATAGAGCGAGAGAATTAGTGATTAGGACATTTATTTATTTAGTTAGTTATTTAAGTTAGTTAGTTAGTTATTTAAGTTAGTTAGTTATTTAAGTTAGTTAGTTAGGTATACGCAGGCGTATTTTCACGATGGTGAATTACTGCGTTTGTGCTGGGTGCAAAAACACCGTTAAAACCGGTCACAGCATCCACTTTTTCCCAAAAAGCAGGTCTGTGTTCCGTGCCTGGGTCAAGTTTGTTCGGACCAAACGCGCTGATTTCAGTGCTGCTTCCGTATCCAAGACTTCGGTCATTTGTAATGAAAATGACGGAGAAAGTTTTTATGTTTCCACTGTTCGATCGCGTCCGCGCCTATCTCTTTCTCTCTCTCACACTCACACACACCCACCCACCCACCAACCCACATATTCCAGCATTGCAAACTTGACATCGCAGCCTGTTCATTATAGCCACGGAGCTTCAGAGCTGAGGCGGAGCTACAGATTTGGCGTCCCTAAATAACCCGCGTGACTAACAGTAGTTCCGCATTAATTCATTTGCACGCGAGTTTTATTTATTTTTATACCGTGTATTCTCAGTGTATATTCATGCACCGTACCGTTTCGGTTCAATGCTTTTACATGTACCGTTCCACCTCTAAGTTATGCCTATTACCAAGACACCTGACCAACTCTCCACTGGTTCTCTTCACACCAGGGCTGCGTTCAGCCCCGACAAAACGTTGCACAACGTTTTTTAAACAGAAACGGTGATGCGTTGAACCAGAGCCCGTACATTCTCTGGTTGAACACACTGTTCTGACGACGCAAGAGTTGCAACTATGGCAGCTGAGAAGGCCATTCTTTGTGTTCTTTGTAAATAATTTTCTGAGCCTGATGAAGTCGGTATAAATATGTGTTTAATACTACAAAATATGCCCGATATTACAGTTACTGCACTTGCCGCCCAGAACAAAAGAGAACATCCCAATCGAGTGAAGGGATTGCTGAAACTGAAATGGAAGCACACATCTTACCTAATTCAGACTAAAACACATCTATTTAGCCTCACATACTGACTTTATTTGTAGTTCATATTGTTTTAGTACCCTGTATTTTCTTTCTCATTTTTAGGAAAAGCACTTAATTACCATTGTTTATTTCTATACCAAATGTCATACACTTGCAATGAAGCTAAAAATATAAACAACTACATCATTATGTTGATATCCTATATTTTTACAATAAAACTTACGACAAACATGTCTTCTAATATCCTCAGTTTTTGCGTATACCGAGCTGCATCAAACACATTTGTAAATTACTTTTCTTGAACCCATTGTTTCATTGAACCCACACTTTAATACAGCGTGCTTTATATACATGTTGCTTCTGATTGGACTGCAGTTCTGACACACCCACCAAACAAGAGAAAACGTATCTCAAACCCCGTTGCACACCGGTGCATGCCGTTTCCAGGAAACATGACGTTCAACCCGGAAACCGAAGCAAAACGTTGCGCACCGTTTTGAACTTGAACGTGCCCCAGATGTTTATGGTTCTTCGATAGGAAGTAGTTAAATTTCTGTTTGGCTCCTCATCCGTCTCACGCCTGGGAGGCTCAAAATTGTATGGCTGTGGGCCATCGTAGGTTTGAGGGGGATTTTGGATCTCCTCTGACTCAAAACTCTCCATACTTGAATAGAACTTTTTTGGCACGTCTCCCTCTTATGACGTCACAGCTCAGCGGCGTTTTAAAAATATGATCTTGACAGAAATGGCTATAAAGCTTACTGTAGGGCAATTACAGTAATAATTTTAATGATAATTACATTTTCACTCAGACATCTAAACATTATTTAATATATCTAAAAAAAAATTTTAACCTGACATACACACTTTAAGTAAAGAAAACACTGTACTTATTCAAACAAGCAGTTTTTTATTTACCCTTGCATTGCAAACAAGCAGAGACGATCTAAAACAGTGGTTCTCAAAGTGTGTGGCATACAAAAAGCTAAGCTTCTGAGGTAGCCATCAAAAGAGCTGTTTTTTTGTTTATATAAATTATGTGCTGATCTATTTTTCTTTCTCATTGTTATATTTTTCAGTGTTTCAACAGCAACACAGACACCTTGTTTACACCGGATGCAACTGTTATAGGGTGCAACAGCTAAAAGCCATCTACACTGGACGCGACAAAGTAACCGTTGCAAATCCATTTGTCCTTATTGTCAGAAATAGTGTGAGCGCTTGGGAGCATGTCATAAATGGACCGGAGCATCAGTTTATTGTTGGGGATTTGTCGTGCTGCATTGCACTCACTGCATCCAATGTAAACAGAATCACTGATTACAATGGGTTTTATTGTATTCTGTCATGTTTGTCCGCTAGTATCAGGTATAGACACGGTGAAGGTGAAATAATTGCTGGTGCTTTTCAATGGCAATTTTCAATTTCAAGTAAATAATCTTTCATTTTTAAAAATGTTTTAATGGGGGCGGCAGATTTTTTTTTTAAGGTTTAGGGGGGGGGAGGTTTGAGAACCATTGCTTTGAAATGTGTGTGGCACTTTGTAGCGGATGAGCAGATCGTTCATTCGCTGGTTCTGAATTAATGAATCATGGCTCGTTGAATCTGAACACAAATGCACATTCCTTCTTGCTTTCACACTCTGAACCCCCGAATGCAAATCATCTGTGTTGGCTCCAGCTAGTCTGCAACAAATGGTCTTTCGCGACACTTTATTGCACCTTGGAGGATAACCAGAACAACACGACACCGTATCTCCTAGCTTTGCAAAGCTTAAAAGAATTCCAAACCCCCTTTCTCTAAGCCAGAGAGAAATGAAACTTTCTATAGACATTCCATACACACACACACAAACGTTTCTTTACACTCATCATGTAAGTCATTACTAAGATGTATTTGATAGGTTTGTGCGTTGCATAACTGGTTAGCCCTGTTATGCGATGGTTATGATTGTCTGATTTGTAACTTGGAAGTGTTTCTCCTAAGTAATGTTCTCAAATAGAATCATGGTCTTGTAACCTGACCCCCCTGCTATAGGATAACACTTTACAACCCCCCCCCCGGGAGACTGAGAAGTCACCTAACACACACACACACACACAAACACCCCACATGGACCCCTCCTTGTGATGAAAAGTACATTTTGAATGTAATAACTGTACTTCCTTTTGTGCTTAGATGTCTTCCCATATCAAATTTGTGTATCTGCAACTTTATCGTGTGTTAATCAAACGTAAAATGCCTATAATTGTGCATTTGATTGTAACTTTATATCCTTAGCTGTTTTATATTTCATTCTTGGTATCTTTTTAACCGTCTTATTTTGACTGAACCACTCATACATAGGAGATTACAGTAAAATGTATTGTTCTGTGTGTACAATCTTGCTGGAGTGTTCTGCTGAATTTTTATACTATCATAAACTATGCAGATAAGTTTGTCTTGACAAGACAAAGAAACTTCTTCCCGCTTGAAAATCTCGGGAGATGATTTGACTTCCCCGCAAAAAGGGGCGTGGACGGGATTCCCCTCAAAAGACGGAATTTGCCGATTTCTCACTCTCTTCCTCTTCGGTCAAACTCCGGGAAAACACCAACTTCGGACAGGCTCCGGCCACCGTCTTTGGACACGCACCTCCGCGTCACTCCCGAGTCCCGACCTTTCTTTTCTTTTCTTTACTAAGTTTTATTTTCATATTCACCTCTCCCTCCACGAGGGAGATGAATTCTGAATTGTTTCTTTGGTAACTTCACGTTCAGTGAACCTTTAAATCTTCCCGCGACCGCGCTCGCCCGGAAGACACGAGAGCACGCCTAGCTCCAAAAACACGCGCCTGCCTCAGCAACACCACAGACTATGTGCAAGTATAATCGAGCTTTTAATTCGTTTAAGGTTGTCTGTCTCTGCTTAAGGTGATGTGATTTCTTGTTGTCTCTCTCAAAGGTTACATTGTCTGTGATTTTTGCCATACTGCGATCTCTCCCTATTTTGCTTTCGCTTTCATCCTTTCTCACTCTTTCTCTCATTTTCTCTTCCTCTCTCATCCTCTTTTAATTCGTTTCGTTTGATAATGTTTCGTCTGTTTGTTTTCTGTTTTAAATACATGTATTTACTCTGTGTGAATTGTAGTTCGATGTATTATTAGTTCAATTATTAAAATCCAGTATATATTCCTGATTGCTTCTGTCTAAAATGCTCATATTACAAAGTCAATGATTTGTTGATCCTAGCTATAAGCTATACGATTTGTTACTTTTCAGTAACCTAAATTTTATAAGGACAGGAGGATAGTTTCACGGCCAGAAACTATTTTTCCTGAAATTATAAGAAGTGATAACTTTATTGAGAAGTTGATAGGTTAATCTTACGGCCGTTTGCCGGACAAACAACTGTTTGATAATTACATTAATTTCCATTAAGAGTTATCTCATATAATCGATCTGAAATAAGACAATTGATATATGAATGAGGAATTATAATTCGTTGTGATTGATTATTCATACAATCGATCTATTTTCAACTTCGATAATTTAATGTAACTGTAATATGCAATATATTAATCATATTCATGATTGATTATTAAAATTCCCTATAGATCATTTGAGCTAATGTTAATGTACTACCCAGTGCGGTTACAACTTCATTTACGATAGAGGCGAGGTTGAGTAATGTGGTTTGACCGCAGTTTGATGATCCAATGGAATTACAAGGTTTAGTAATAAACTCTTTTTAATACTCTTCATTGGTTAAGGGCGGTAATCGTGACCTAATGGTTAGTGAGTAAGAGTTGCAGGTTCAATTCTCAAAACTGGCAGGAAACGACTGAGGTGCCCTTGAGCAAGGCACCAAACCCCCAATCACTCCTCGGGCACCACAGCAAAATGGCTGCCCACTGCTCCGGGTGTGTGTCCACAGTTTGCAGTGTGTGTGTTCACTACTCCTCCTAATGTGTGTGTGCACCAACTTGGATGGGCAGAGGACAAGTTCAGAGTATGGGTTACTATACTTGACCTTCACATAAATATCTGCAAAACCCACAGACTATTATTTCGCCTCACTGTAATTGGGCCCCGGGTCCCCCCCCTGGATGTGCGAGTATAGGCACACATGCTTAGAATGCCTATGCATAAATCCGGCCCTGCACATAATGCATTTCCAATGCAAGTCATTGTAAGCCATTGTAATGGCTTACACACGGAACAAGACATTAAATCGAAATTATGTAGGACTTATATAGTATATAGGTAACACTTTTTTCATTCATTAACATTAGTTAACTTCATTAGTTAAAATGAACTAACAATGAACAACTTCTACAGCATTTTGGTAATTCTGCAGAATGTTAAATCATGTTAAATGTTAAATTGGAATTTGTATCTGTTAACATTAGTTACTGCACTCTGAACTAACATGAACAAACAATTAAAGACATTTTTGTTAACTAACATTAAGAAAGGATAATACATTCAGTGAGAATATATTGCTGGTTGTTAGTCCATGTTAACTAATGTAGCTGACTAATGTTAACAAATGAGACAAATGTATTGCTTACTTGTTACATCCAATATTTCAACTCCTGCCATCGCCATGACAAGTTGGTAAACTTGTAACTTTAGCATAATATGCTAAATAATACTGACAAGTAGTTTTAGGACAAGTAGTCCTAAAACTATAATCAATAAACGTATATGATCTCAACAAAAATGCAAGCTTCAAATTTCAACTCTCCAGAATGTCTTGCCTCATAGACTTCCTTTATAAGTGCATTACTGTTAATTAGATTTTTATTTGGGTGAGGAAAAATATTTTCGGCGTATTATTATTATTATTATTGTTATTACATTAACTCTTTTCCGCCATTGACGGAAATAAGCATCCAAACATTTTAACGATGAATGAAATGAACGGTAACCCCACCTATAATTGACCACTTTTACTTTCAAATTCATGGCTGACTGTGAATAGAGCATCTCTATAATGACATAAGTAACTAAAAACCTTTGCATGGTGCTTCATTCACATCACTAGTTTTCAGAAAGTCTGAGATGACTGTCAATATCAGCCAGCAAAAAAATAAATATAAATAATGTTTGTCCAATACATGAATGTAAATGTCTTCTCTGCAGGTATGTCTTGGATCTGATGAGTCTGTAAAGCACCCTTGACAGTAGTACACAGCAACCAGGTCAGCCTTTTTTATCAGCTTAATGTTTAGCATCTATCAAACACAGAAATCACACTGACAGAGTGAAAGGAGCCACACAGGAGCTCTTTTATGATTCCACACAAAAACGGCTTGAGACTCCATTAGGCTAAAAGGCCCTTAATATCCAAAGGTTGGCTTTGATTTCATGTTTTTTTTATGTGCGTTCTAAGTGAGAGGTTAATTCAGTGTGTCTTTGAGTTTGTGCGGGGCTTCCATCATATTTTACGTCTTTCTTTTGAGCCAACTGCTCTGGAAAGCCTTTCTTAATTATCTATTATTCCACAAGGGTCTTTTAGACCTAAAATGAGACTGTCAGAAGTAAATCTTCATGTGAAGGGTTGATTTCTGTGCTGTTGTTCAAGTGCATTTGTGCAGCTTAAAGCCGACAAGTCAATGCCACCGGTGAAAAAACAGGAAGTAGATGAGACAGTGGCTGATGTATAATGTTCTATTTACAGTCAGACATGATTAATTTATTTCACAAGAAAAAGGGGCCCATAACAGGAGGGTTACCAAGATAAAGTGAAAAGTATTCATCTGGTCCATGAGCTCCATGTACAACAGCTTTTATTAGGGTGCTTTCACACTGGCAGTTTAGTTTGAAAATGTGGAACCGTGTGAATGTGAAAGCAATTGCACATAGTGAAACCCAAGTCTCTGCTGTGCATTCAGTTTTTTTTTTTCATGCATCATGCATGCTTGTGATGATGTAAGATGAATGCAAATGCACCAGGGTTCGATAGTCAAGTGACTGTGAAACCAGACCAATGCCGCGGGAGGCGCCAGGAACAATCGCACTCGGACTCGGACTGCAGCAAACATGCCCAGTGTGAAAGTCCTCTTAGGATACTGAGTCTTACGTGATCTTTCAAAAGTACAACTCATTTATTTCTGTTAAAGTTCAGGACAAAATGACTGAGTGAAATTTGTGATTACAGAGGGAATAGTAATGATGGCATATCAAACCATAACTTTATCCAATTACTAGTAGCTGTGATGTCATTTTCAGTAATATAACCCTATGGAATTGCCATCCAGCTCTTAAAAATCAATTCTATGATGGTATCGGAAGGTAATACCATGGTACTTTGATATACGCTACTGTTCAAAAGTTCAGGGTCATGTAAGAAATAAATATTTATATTCAGCAAGGATGCACTCAAATTATCAAAAGTGACAGTAAAGGCATTTATAATCTTACCAAATATTTCTATTTCAAATGCTGTTATTTTGAACTTTCTATTCATAAAAACAGTAGCAGTTTATTTTACAGTCCTGTTCCCCATTGTAGCGTATGAGCAGATCATTCATTCATTGGTTCTGAATTAATGAATCATGGCTCGTTGAATCTGAACACAAATGCACATTCCTTATGAAACCCAAAGCCTTGTACACTCTGAACTCACTGGATGTAAATCAGGACTCTCGAGCAGCTAAATTACTGGCATGGAGCCACCAGGGCTGGGTTTTGGGTTGCCTTCTGACACCATTTACGACCCTGCGATCCTCTCCAGAGACAATCATATACATCTTCCCCAAGAGGACGCAAGCTTCAAAAAAATGCACCCCCCCCTCTCTCTCTCTCTCTCTCTCTCAGCCAGAGAGATAACGAAACCTCCACACACACACACACACACACACACACACACACACACACACACACACACACACACACACACACACACACACACACACACACACACACACACACACACACACACACACACACACACACACAGAAACATCCCTTTGCATTTAATTCAGAATACAAGTGATTCAGAATCTGTAGATGACATATTAAAGCATGCATGCTTGATTCGTTTTGTTTTATTCTATAGTGTGATTCTCTAGTGTGTAACTTCGAATTTTAAGTGTATTCCTAAAGAATGATTCCCCTAACAGGATCACATTCTGTAACCCTACCTCTTGCTAGGTCATAAAAGTTACGACCCCCCCAACAGGAATTTCAAGGGAACCACAACTCTCACTTGAATTCTTGTAAAGAAAGAGAACTAGACCCTGCAATCTTATATTTTCTATATATATAACCACTTGAGAAATGTGTAAACATGGATGTAATTTCCCATCTCATCATTTTCCTTTTACATTTGGAATTTGTGTATTCTTGTAAACTTTGGTAATAAGGTTAGACAAATCAGGTGTGTACTGTGTTAAGTCCTTCAAGCTTCATCTCCATTTGTAGCCTAATGTACATCACATTTTGGGTAAACCTTATTTCTAGCCATGTAGTGAACTTTAAATGTGTGTAATTCTGCATATGAATGTAACTTTATATTCCTTCTACCTTTACCTGCCATTCTTGGTCTCTCTTTAACCGTCTCATTCTGACTGAACCAACCGTATACAGGAGATTAAAGTAAAATGTATTATTCTGTGTGTACAAAATTAGGTCGTCTGGTTAAAAATGACGAATTCTAAACACCATCATAAACTATGCAGAAGACAGGCCAAAGGAACTTTTCCCGCTCTGAAATGTCTGAAGGTGATTGGTCCACGTACGCGAAGTAGGCGTAACCTAAGCCCCTCCATAAGAGACTGACACAGAAAGTTCCACCAGAGCACTTCGTCAGTGAGAGTGTCACGGTCACGTTCACGTTCTTCTCCCTTCATCTGCCAGCCTTCACCTGTGTGTGTGCACTACATTCCCCAGAATCCTCCGTGGCGCACACCTGCACTCACTCTCTCAATCACTAATCATCAGCTTCACCTGCACCCCCTCATCAGTCTCACCCTTTATATTCAGCACTTTCCCTTCACTCCTTGTCTGGTCTCGTCTATACACGTCATTACATGACTCTCAGACCCCCGAGCACTTACCTGGATCCTTACCTGAGTCGCATCACCATCCATCTGCCAGCCTGCCATCCTCTTCGATCTTCCATCCTTGGTCACCTACAAGAAAGAAAGAAAGAGAGACTTTACCATCCAGCTAAGCATTCTGTTTATCTGTGTTGCTGATACTCACCATTTATCTGCATCTCCGTTCATTCTGCAATTAAAGATTTAAATTTACCATCTTGTCTGCTTCATCTGTAAACCCTGACAGAAGACCAGACCTACTAAACATGGAGCAAGGGAGTTTGTCTTTGGAGGAATATGTAGAAATATACCTTGACTACTTTCAAGATGTGAGTAAAGATCCACATATTCTAAAGATGACTTTTTGGAGTGGATTGAGCAATCCATTAGAACAGATGCTCTTGTGGGGTGATTTTCATCTCCCCTTTACGGAGTTCATCGACCGCACTCTGTGGGTGTGTGGCTCTTCTTTCACAGTGGGAGTCGTGGACGATCCACTCGTCCAGCCTGACCCCATTGTCCATCCCGATCTTCACGTCCATCCCAGTCCTCACATCCAGCCCACTCTTCACGCCTGTTCAGCAGAGCCAGAGCCAGAGCCAGTTGCCTGCCCGCCAGAGCCAGAGCCAGTCGCCTGCCCGCCAGAGCCAGAGCCAGTCGCCTGCCCGCTAGAGTCTGTGAGTGTCGTTCTCCCCGAGCCAGAGCCAAAGTTTTCTAAGCCCTCTTCATCGCTGGTCCTGTCCAGCACTAAGCCCTCTTCATCGCTGGTCCCGTCCAGCACTAAGCCCTCTTCACCGCTGGTTCCGTCCAGCTCAAAGCCCTCTTCACAGCTGGTCCCGTCCAGCTCAAAGTCCTCTTCGCCGCTGGTCCCGTCCAGCACAAAGCCTTCATCGCTGGTCCCGTCCAGCACAAAGCCCTCTTCATCGCTGGTCCCGTCCAGCACTAAGCCCTCTTCACTGCTGGTTCCGTCCAGCACAGAGCCTTCACTGCTGGTTCCGTCCAGCACAGAGCCTTCACTGCTGGTTCCGTCCAGCTCCAAGCCCTCTTCACAGCTGGTCCTGTCCAGCTTAAAGCCCTCTTCGCCGCTGGTCCCGCCCAGCACTGAGCCCTCTTCACCGCTGGTCCCGTCCAGTAGAGACCCTTCACCGCTGGTCCCGTCCAGCACAGAGCCTTCACCGCTGGTTCCGTCCAGTTCAGAGCCCTCTTCGCCGCTGGTTCCGCCCAGCTCAGAGCCCTCTTCGCCGCTGGTTCCGCCCAGCTCAGAGCCCTCTTCGCCGCTGGTCCTGTCCAGCTCAACGCCCTCTTCGCCGCTGGTCCTGTCCAGCTCAACGCCCTCTTCGCAGCTGGCGCTGCCCAGCACCGAGCCCTCGTCGCTGCCCGGCACCGAGCCCTCGTCGCTGCCCGGCACCGAGCCCTCGTCGCTGCCCGGCACCGAGCCCTCGTCGCTGCCCGGCACCGAGCCCTCGTCGCTGCCCGGCACCGAGCCCTCGTCGCTGCCCGGCACCGAGCCCTCGTCGCTGCCCGGCACCGAGCCCTCGTCGCTGCCCGGCACCGAGCCCTCGTCGCTGCCCGGCACCGAGCCCTCGTCGCTGCCCGGCACCGAGCCCTCGTCGCTGCCCGGCACCGAGCCCTCTTCGCCGCTGGTCCTGCCCAGCACAGAGCCCTCATCGCCGCTGGTCCTGCCCAGCTCAGAGCCCTCTTCGCCGCTGGTTCCGTCCAGCTCAGAGCCCTCTTCATCGCTGGTCTTGCCCAGTTCAGAGCCCTCTTCGCCGCTGGTACCGCCCAGCTCAGAGCCCTCTTCGCCGCTGGTCCTGTCCAGCTCTGAGCCCTCTTTGCAGTTGGTCCTGTCCAGCTCTGAGCCCTCTTCGCCGCTGGTCTTGTCCAGCTCAGAGTCCTCTTCGCCGCTGGCCCTGTCCAGCCCAAAGCTGCTTTCGCCCCCTGCCTCATCCAGCACTTTCCCTTCACTCCTCGTCTGGTCTCGTCTATACACGTCATTACATGACTCTCAGACCCCCTGAGCACTTACCTGGATCCTTACCTGAGTCGCATCACCATCCATCTGCCAGCCTGCCATCCTCTTCGATCTTCCATCCTTGGTCACCTACAAGAAAGAAAGAGAGACTTTACCATCCAGCTAAGCATTCTCTGTTTATCTGTGTTGCTGATACTCACCATTTATCTGCATCTCCGTTCATTCTGCAATTAAAGATTTAAACTTACCATCTTGTCTGCTTCATCTGTAAACCCTGACAGAGAGGTTCCCGGTTGTACAACTCCGTAAGGAGTTCCGTTTTTCTTTTTCTTTTCTTTTTAGTTTAGTCTTTTGTCTTTGTTTTTCCTATTCTCCTTTGTTCATTTCCACCTAAGAGGAAAATGAACTTAGCCTGAATTGTTTCTTTGGTAACTTCACGTTCGGTGAACCTTAATCTTCCCGCGAGTCTGCTCGCCCCGGAAGACACGAGAGAACACGCCCAGCTCCGAAAGAACGACACACGCATCTTCTTTCCTCAGCAATACAAAGAGAACCATATGCAAGTATTGATTATTGATTTGATTTGATTGATGTGATTTCTTGTTGTCTCTCTCAAAGGTTACATTGTCTGTGATTTTGCCATACTGCGATCTCTCCCTATTTTGCTTTCACTTTCGCTCGCTCATCCTCTCTCTTTTTCACAATCTCTCTCTCTCATTAGTATGCGTCTGTCTCATTAGTTTTACTGTTTGTATATACATGTATTCCGTGTGTAAATGTAGAATTCTGTATCCGTAGTTTCATTTTATTAAAACAATATATTCCTGATTGCTTCTGTTTGCTCAACATTTCGAAGTCCCTGAAACATCCGATCCAAGCTACAAAAGCTTTATATTTGTGTTACTATTCGTAACCTATATTTTATAAGAACAGGAAAGTGATTTTCAGTGGACAGAAAATAGCTTTCTTCGAATTATAAGAAAGAGATGAATTTTGTTGAGAAATTGATGGGTTAATCTTACGGCCGTTTGCTGGACAAACAAATTGTTTGATAGCTACATTAATTTCCATTAAAAATTATTCTGATAATTGATCTGAGGAATGGACTGTTGATATATTAGTGATTAAATCATAATTCATTATGATGGGTCACTAGTGTATACAATTTATCTAATTTTCGGTTTCAATAATTTTATTAATTCTGTATTGCGAATTAGATGAATCACAACCCCAGTACATCAATTTTGATTCCCTATATCAATTGAGCTAATACCTAGATTCGTTACACCATGTATATACTATAAGTTCATAGTAATCACAATAACTAGGTACTAACCCTGAACCAACCCTACTTTCTTAGGTAAGTACACTCTAAGTACATGTACTGTAAAATAAAGCAAAAAAAAAAAGTTTAAGTTTCCATAAGAATGTTAAAGGTGAGGTATGTAAGATTTTTGTTAAAATACATTCACTTAACCCAGTTTATTGTTCATTGACTACTATTATTAAGCCATTCATGGGTTTATCTCCCCCAAAGGTGTGAACATTGAGCCCCTCAGGCACCACTGAAACACTGAAAGCGGTCCACTCAGATCCATCAATCTCTTTTCAGCTCAACCTATACCTATAGCATGAGTTTGGGGTGTGGCTACTGTAGCAGGCAGGTGGAGCCAGAGGATAATTAGCAGCTATGGGACCATGACTGACACATCACATGGGAAAAGACAATTCAGCTTTGGTTACAGAAGTGCAAGCCAAAATTCACTGCATTTAGAAAGATTAAAGGGACAGTTCACCCGAAAATGAAAATTAGCCTATGATTTACTCACCCTCAAGTCATCCTAGGTGTATATATGAAGCTAGTTATTTTACTTTATAAAGTTTTAAATATGTATATTTTTCTTACACAAACGCATCACTTCGCTTCAGAAGGCCTTTATTAACCTCACAGAGTCATGTGAAGCACTTTTATGATGGATAGATGCACTTTTATGGACTTCAAAACAGAAACAGCAATTCACTGCCATTATACAGCTTGGAAGAGCCAGGACATTTTTTACTATAACTCCGATTGTATTCGTCTGAAATAAGAATGTCATATACACCTAGGATGACTTGAGAGTGAGTAAATCATGGGCTACTTAAAATTTTTGGGTGAACTATCCCCCTTTAATCAGGTCATGAGCACATTGAAGCGAAAGGAGCATTACGATGCAACATGCTTCAGTACCATTCAGCATCATCACGCACCTGATCAGAAGGACCAGTTTACTTTGTTTCCAGTGCATAGGCAAGAAGCATGAGTCTCAAGTCTTAAGGACATCAAAGGTTTGTATTTACAACGTGTTTTGCAGCATTGAGCAATGCAGCCAATCACAAACATATCTGGTGATTTCTTGAACACAATGCCCGATCAGAGGTGTTTAAGTTAGCACTGAACAAAAACTCTGGCGTTTTGAGCGTTGAGTGGATTCTGAGTTCTGCACGATTGCAAATACCCTCATTGTTATAAACAATTATGTAAATAGGAGATTCATTGTGTTGTCAGCTTCATTGATTATAATGGAACTTGGTGAGATTGCGATGAACTTAAGCCTGGTTCACACGGGACGATTTTAAAATTGTCGGCCTATTTTCCAAACCTGAGAGACCCCACACACGGCGATAAAAAAATCACGGGTCTAACAGTTTTGGTCGTACAGTGTGTGGTGCGCAGCCACACGGCAAAATCAACACATCACACACAAACCGATTTGACTCCCAAGCATTCCCAGGTCAGACGGGAAATCTTGCAAAATCCCTCGAGATCAAACGTGACTTCAGAGTAAACAATCATGGCGGACGAATAGGACGCAGTACGTGGCGATAGATTGTTTTTAACCAGAAAAAAAACTCCATCTGCGCCATGCGGCCGGCTGTTTTGATTTTGTTTCCCGGTGCTTCCTCGCCGCCTCGTCACCTCGCTTTCTGATTGGCTACACCCACAGTCCACAAGCTGCGTGCTCGTTTGTCCCCGGGGGACACCACACACAAGGAGAAATCGGGCCAAAAAAATCCAACATGTTGGATATCCCCGATTTGAGATCGGAGCGGTCCCGACGTCCTTCCGAGCAGACGAGAGCAGTCTTAACACACCACACACGGCAGGAATATCTGATCAGATTATTTTACGATAATCGGAGCATCCTTAAGATTGTCGGAAGGGGTGAATCAGGGCTAAAATCGGCCTAATTATCCTGCTGTGTGAACCAGGCTTAAGATGAGTGACCGTTTTTTGTTTCACTTTATCTTTTTCGTTTCACTTTGGTCCCTTTAACACATTATGTTGACTAAGTAATGTTGTATTGTAGTAGAGTATTAGTAGACTGGTAGGGTTAGGTTTGGAATAAGTTGACATGTAGTTGCAAAGTTTCTTATAGTCAGTAGAATGTCTGTTGGAGGACCATCACAATAAAGAATTAGCAGATATTAAGCAGACCGTCTATTAATACTCTCATGAGAGTTAGCTGACATGTAGTTGCAAAGTTACTCATAGTCAACAGAATGTTCAAAAGGGACCATCAAAATAAAGTGTTATCCAGTTTTTTTGTGATTATAAAGGGAGCGTGCTTTCTGCCATACCAAATCCCACATACTGTGTGCTTGCTTTTCAGTTAAAATTAGCAGTGGTTTGTGAAACCTAGCCACTTTAGTTACAAATGATTTATTGAGAGCATTTATGCTCAATATGTGGACGTTTCTAATCTTTCCAACTGAGTTTCTGAGATTAAGACATGGATGTCTATAAAAAAAATTGAAAATAGTTCTAAAACTTAAAGGTAGGGTAGGCAGCTTTTTTTCTAAAAAACTTTTCCCCAAATTTGTTTAAACTGTCTTTATATACCAATACATAATTAAAATGTAAGCACTCTGAAAAAGAGAGTATACAAATCGAGTGTCTCTAGTCCTCTTAGGACTGCAATAAACACACCTACTTATTTCCATTCACTCCCACCCCCTCCCTTCTGGGCTCCTTCCAAAGCCACGCCCCCAAAACACATGAACGCGCGATGCCGACCGCTCAGCTGGAGGACACGTTTGCCAGCGCCAAGCGGAGAGGAGCGCAGTGCATGTAGTGACATCATGTCAGAATCACATGTAATAAAATACCTAACTTTATCATTATGAATATAAACAACTAACATGGCTGTTAGTACTCACTATCAAGCTAGCATATCGATACTGGTAAAGTTTAAAATATATTGAGTTTGATTCGGTAACGAGCTAGTAACATAAGGCAAAGCTAAAAACAGGTTGCATTGATACACGTTTTCCCATTACCATCAGTTACACTGTGATGAAGGTGAATTTCGTGTAAGATTCATAACATATACGGTGTTTTGCATGTAAGAGCTTCCACGATGAAAGCACTGTTGGCTCTGATGAGGACTACACTCCGGAGACAAAGGGTGCGCGCATGTAGGCAGCTCCTGTAGCAGCAGGGGTGGTAGCCATGGTAGCGAAGGAGAGTGACAGTCACCTAGCCAATAATTTCATTCGTTCCGAATGGAAATAAGTAGCTGTGTTAACTGCAGTCCTGAGTGGACTACAGACACTCGATTTTTATACTCTCTTTTTCAGAGTACTTACATTTGAATTATGTATTGGTATATAAAGACAGTTTAAACAAATTTTGGAAAAAGTTTTTTTAGAAAAAAGCTGCCTACCCTACCTTTAAGTCAAGCCCCTTGGCTCTCCCCAACAACTGTGTAATGCTGGCTCTATAGCTTTCCCTGTTGATAGTGTTTCCTTAAGTTTCCTTAAGTTACAAATAAAAATTTAAATCGAGTCATCTTTGATGCCAGCCTGTCATTCGACCCTATTGTGTAGAACACCGTTAAGACCTCCCTTGAATAATAAGAAATGTTTCTTGAGCAGCAAAATCAGCATAATTTATGCCATTAATCTAATATTATTAGAATGATTTCTGAAGAATCGTGACACTGAAGACTGGAGTAATGATGCTGAAAATCCAGCTTTACATCACAGAAATAAATTACATTTTAAAATTGTAACGATCACCAGCTGGAGTGCCTCTGAGAGTCCAGAGGGCACTCCACACCAGACTGATCACTTCACAAAACTACAATTCCCATAATGCTTCATACCTGGGACTGATTGCGCACTCACCTGCATCTCATTCAGACACTCCATATAAACCACACTCAAACAGAAGATCACTGCGAAGTATTGCATTGCCACGGCCTGTAATTTCTGAGCGTTTACCCTATCCTACTGATCTAGTTGCCGACCTCGGATTGTTATTTCACTTCTGCCTGCTTGCTGCCTGTCTTGACTTGGATTGCCTTTGGATTATTGTCTCTTGCTGCCTGCCCCGATCTTCTGCCTGTTACCTGACTACTCTCTCTGTGTTGATCTCTGATTTCCCTGTTTGCTGTTCTCTGACCCCTGCCTGTTGGACGTTCCTTCATTAAAAACTGCAATTGGATCCTACTGAGTCTTCCAATTCATAACAAAAATATATTCAAATAAAAAACATTTATTTTAAATTATAATAATATTACTGTAATAATGACTGTTTTTTGCTTTAATTTTGATCAAATAAATTCATCATTGATGAGCATAAGAGACTTCTTTAATAAAACATTTTAAAAATCTTACCGACCCCAAACTTTGGAACAGTAGTGTATGTGATACTGAACATGGGCAGCATTTAGTGTACTATATTTTGCTACATAAAAATAAATAAAAATCATGATATTGCCATGGTTCTGTCTCCATAAACATCATACTTTTTATATATTTTTGTAAACACCAACTGTTATGAGTATAAACTATGGAAAGGTTCCAATCCTGTATTAAATGAATACTCACTACTGGAATGTTTCATTGAATTTTGGAGACCAGTTGTTATTCTTGGTTTTGGTGCTAAACTTGCGTTTCTTGTCAGCCAGGTGTGGGCCGATGGCGTTGATCTCCACGAAGGGGCGAAACATGGCATTGGTCAGCCAGTTGATATTGTTCACACCCACAACTGCAGAGAAGAAGCGGATGGTCTCGAGTTAGATCATCAAACATTACACTGGTAAGACAGACATTGAAGTCACCATAAAATCAAAATGGACAATTCTTTTTTTTTTTATGGAATATTGTAGTATTTATTATAAATGACACATCTGTGGACATAATTATTTTTTAAATTCACGTGAATTGTAATCTCTATTCAAAATAACTTCCCCTCCCTTTTGACAACCTGTCACTCACAGGAGATCCACCAATAGCAAACCACAACCATCCAATCAATTCCCCATGTACAAAATCAAGTCCCGCCTTACATTTGTTCTCGTTCCAGAAGCCGTTTCAGATATACGTCACAATAGGGAAGAAAAGACTATCTGCTTCTGTTGCTTTAAACTCTCTGATGTGTTTTACTAGAATTCCTTATCCATCTCTAGAACTATGTAACTAAACCTGAACTCGACTACCAGAGTGGGTCGTCTAGACTCTAAGATTGCAAAGAGAAATCCAACATGGAACTTCCAGACCTGCTCTGTAAATTAGATGCTGTATTATTTAACATCATTATGACTCTAAAATCAGATGAGGCATGTTTGAAGCTTTTGCAAAATTGCAGACAAGAAATGATAGGGAAAATAGACCCATCAGGCCACATGATTGATAATTTAATTTAATATTAATGTGCAAAGTTGCTTGGCAACAGTAAACAGCCTACAGATTAATAAACTATAGTTTAATTAATGTAATGTATACAATAAATCATGGAGAATAATTATGAATATTATAATGTCTGATTTGTGATGTGTCTCAAATTCATACATTAAATTCACAATAACACAATTTCACTAGTGTTGTTTTGATTAGAAAAGTGTTTTTGTTTTTATGCATTTCTTTTGTTGTAATTTTTTTTTTCTTTTTTTTATGCAACAGGCTAGTTAGCTAGTCTGTTTTATTACGTTGTGGTTGCGGGTCATTAATTGAGCAGCAGCAAATTAATCTCACAATCCAAACGCTAATTAAATGAATATAAAGTCAGAGAGGCAAAGAGAAACATGCCAATTCGATTCATTTAGACCTCAGAGTTTCTTAATCATGAATTAATCGCTGTGTGTGTGTGTGTGTGTGTGTGTGTTTGGTTTATATTACATTGTGGGAACCAAATGTCCCCACAAGGATAGTAAAACCTGAGATCACCTCCATGAGGGAAATGGTTTAATAAACATACTAAATTATATATTTTTGAAAATGTAAAAATGCAGAAAGTTTTCTGTGATGGGTAGGTTTAGGGGTAGGGTCAGTGTAAGGAGATAGAATATACAGTTTGTACAGTATAAAAACCATTAAGTCTATGGAGAGTCCCCACAAAGATAGTGAAGCAGACGTGTGTGTGTGTGTTACCTTTGACGCTGACTTTGTGCTCTCCAGTACCGGGGTGTGAGATCAGGTCCACCTGGATGGCGACCTCCCCATTGGATGCAGTCGTGGACTGACCTGGAATCAGTGTTGAGTCACATGATAACTTGACACGATACATACTGTACGTCACATAAGAGCATGCGTGACCCACTGACCCACACACCAATATACAATAAAACCATAGAAATCAGTGGTCAATTATTATGTTTGTAGATTTGTATACACTGTGATCCAAATTATTATGCAAGTGACATATCAGTAGGGTTTCAGTACAATAAACATTTTTTTTTTTTTTTTTAAGAAAGTGTTTGTTTTATTTCTCATGTCTTTGTAGATAACTGGTATCACTCCCAGACAGGTTTGTTCAGTAGTTTTCCAGACACTTAGGTAAATGGAAAACCTACTTAAAGAGGTTGTTCCACATCATTAAGCAAGTCACAGATCTCAAGCAATATGGGGAGGAAGAAAGATCTTTCTGAAAATGAAACGCAAGTCTTGCAAAAGGCATGAAACCAACTAATACTTTGCGAAAACTGAATAGAGATTATCGAACTGTCAAAAGATGTATGAGTGATTTATAGAACAGAAGAACTCGGTCAGATAAAGGCTTGTTAAGGAAAGTTTCAGTCAAAAATAGGGCTGTCGCAGTGAAGGAATTTCCCTTGCGATAATTGTGAGTGGCTCAATAGCCACAATATGTGGTATTATCGCCATTTATTAGGGCCCAAGCCCTGAAAGGGCGAAGGCCCTATTGTTTTCGGTAGGATTATTTGTTATTATTATTATTATTTTTTTCTACTTCTCGGGCACTTTTGGGGTCCTTAACATGCTCGAAAACTCTTGAAACTTTGCACACGGGTCAGAACGCGCGGCCATCAGGGCCGGGCTGAAGCTGGTACCCGGGCGTGGCAGGGGGGCTCGACAGCGCCCCCTGGAACGGGATCCGAACACTTGTCCATAAATCAGACACGCTTGCATGTAATAATATGAAACTCGGTACACATATGGATCTCATCGGGCCGAACAACTTTCGTGCTCTAAGTTTTACGCCAGCCCAACAGGAAGTCGGCTATTATGGGTTGTTTGGAAACGCATGCTGTGGAATTTAATGTACTCCTCCTAGGGAATTCATCCAATCGGCTCCAAACTCGGTCAGCATGAAGTCAAGACATTGAGGATGAAAAATTGCCAGGGGATTTTTGATATCTTGAACGGTTTGGCTGTGGCGAGGAAACGAATTTATGGCGAATAATGGAAACAGGAAGTGTGTTATAACTTCTGCATACATTAACTGATCTTGATTAAACTTCAGCAGTGTGTTCATTGTAAGAGGCCGATCACATGGATGTGACTATTGTGAGTCAAAGTTATAGCGCCACCAACTGGCAGCAGGAAGTGTCTCACTTTCAAAATGCTTTGAAATCACCCTCTTATTTTTACCCGATTTGCTTCAAACTTTATGTGTATAATGTAAACACACGGCAGATGTAGACCTGTGAAAGGATTTTTGATATCTTTAATACTGTTGCCATGGCAACGCATCAAACATCAATATTCTTTTTTGATGCTTTTGAGACTCTTAGCATGCTTGAAATTGCATGAAACTCGACAGACACATTACATTTATTACCTAGTAGACATGTGCAAAGTTTCAGAAACGGGCGTGGTGAGGGGCTCAGTAGCGCCACCTTTAGTCATAAGTGGGGGGGTTAGTTTTATCAACAGCAACAAAACTTGGTATGTGTATTGTTCTCATCAAGACGGACAACTTTCTAATTGACATTAACTACCTCTGACCAACAGGAAGAGAGATATTTTGGTTTGAATGTGGATTTTCTGAAGAATTTTCTCTCCCTCTCTCTGTGTCTCTGTGTGTGAGAGGGGAGGGGGGAATTTGACTATTGCTTTTATATTGTTAATCAAGGTTTCAGGGGCTTTTGGGGTCCTTAACGTGCTCAAAAACTCTTGAAACTTTGCACACAAGTCAGAACCCCCTGCCATCAGGGACAGGCTGAAGCTGGTACCCGGGCGTGGCAGGGGGGCTCAACAGCGCCCCCTTGAACGGGGTTCTAAAACTTGATCCATATATCAAACACGCTCGCATGAATTAATATGAAACTCGGTACACATATAGATCTCATCGGGCCGAACAACTTTACCCCGGTCAAGTTTTACGCCAGCCCAACAGGAAGTCGGCTATTATGGGTTGTTTGGAAAACGCTTGCTGTGGAATGTGAAATACTCCTCCTAGAAAATTCACCGTGTCCCCTTAAAACTCGGTGGGCATGTAGTCAAGACTTTGAGGATGCTAAATTGCGGACGGATTTTTGATATCTCGAACGGTTTGGCTGTGGCGAGGAATCGAATTTATGGCGAGAAAAGAGAAACACGGAAGTGGAATAACTTCTGCATACATTAACTGATCTTGATGAAACTTCAGCAGTGTGTTCGTGGTAAGAGGCCGATCAGATGGATGTAGCTATTGTGAGTCAAAGTTATAGCGCCACCAACTGGCAGCAGGAAGTGTGTCACTTTCAACATGCTTTTGACAAAAGTGGGGGGGTTACTTTTAACTACAGTAAAGAAAAAATAGTTTGTATATTGTTCTCATCAAGCCGGACAACTTTCTAATTTACATTCAATAGCTCTGGCCATCAGGAAGTCAGATATTTTGGTCTGAATGTGAATTTTTTTGCAAAATCAGCCTCTGAATTTTTAGCCACTCCTCTTAAACTATTTATTTTATTCGTACCAAACTTTTTCAACATGATGAAACTACATTAAATATGCTAAATTGTGAATGGATAATAAATATCTCAAACGGTTTTGCTATGGCGAGGGATTAAAGTAAAAATCTTCTAAAAATGTAATTATATACCATTTATTTCTATATAAAAGTATACAAATATCACAACTAAACCCATTTTATTCTGTTTTTGCAATTCAAGAAGAATGAAAAAGTTAAAAACAGGCTATTTAGTGCTATTTGGTTCAACAAAAAAGCAAACATAGGGCTATACTGCACTCTTGTGTCCAAAAGGACATCAAAATAGTATATAAAACTTTTTACCAGGTAGGCCAATATTGTATTTAAATATACATTTATTAGGTATGTGTCTGAGGATATTTTCCCACCGGTTAATCGACGTGTGACACGAGTGGGTGCTTTTAAAATCGCTAATATAATAGTGAAAGAAAAATAATGATAATGTTGCACACACAAATCACACACATGTGGGAAAGAATGATGCTTTTAAACAACACTAAACCGCCATTAGGTGTCGCCAGGCATCCATCTTAATAAGCGAGTCATTGATTCGTTCGTTCAAACGATTCGTTCGAATGAGTCGATCATGATTAAGACAGATGTTTATGGATTGATCATTCAATCTTTGAGTCAACCGATTCGTTAAAAATGCTGAATCGTTCAGTTATGAGAAAACACGTGATGCGTGATGGTTCTGCCGTGATCTTTGTTTAACTATTTTCGCTGCTGAAACAGAACAAAAACAGTCAACATTGCATCTAAAATGTAAGTGACTTAATTGTAACTGTTTATTAACCTGTTGTATGAAATCTAGGGGTGGGAGAAAAAATTGATTCTTAGATGCATCGCGATGCGGACGTGGACGATTCTGAATCGATTCACAAATGTCAAAAAATCGATTCTCTAAAAAAATATTTTTCTAATAACGTAATATTGACGGAAGGCAAAAGGCGGAACTCTAAGCGGACGTGCGTGCAGTCTGTGGCGCGCACATAACAGAGAAGTTTCTTCTGCTCACCAAGGCTGCATTTATTTGATTAAAAATACAAACAAAAACAGTAATATTGTAAAATAGTATTCCAATTTAAAACAGCTGCTTTCTATTTTAATATATTTTAAACTGTTATTTATTCCTGTGATCAAAGCTGAGTTTTCAGCATCATTACTCCAGTCGTCACTGTCACATGATCCTTCAGAAATTATTCTAATATGATGATTGATACTCAAGAAACATTCATTATTATTTTAAATGTCGAAAACAGTTGTGTACAGTCTTTGATGAATAGAAAGTTCAAAAGAACAGCATTTATCTGAAATCTAAAGCTTTTGTAACGTTAAACACTACCGCTCAAAAGTTTGTGGTTAGTAATAATTAAAATTTTATTTTTGGGGGAAAGAAATAAAATAAATCAGTACTTTTATTTATGAAGGATGAGTTAAACTGATCAACAGTTACAGTAAAGACATTTATAATGTTAAAAATATATATATTTGAAATATATGCTGTTCTTTTGAACTTTACATTCATCAAAGCATTTTGAAAAAAAATAAATCTGTACACAACTGTTTTCAACATTGAAAATAATAATGAATATTTATTGAGCATCAATCATCATATTAGTATGATTTCTGAAGGATCATGTGACACTGAAGACTGGAGTAATGATGCTGAAAACTCAACTTTGATCAGAGAAATGAATTACTATGTAAAATATTTTAAAATTGAAAACAGCTGTTTTAAATTGGAATAATATTTCACAATATTACTGTTTTTGTTTGTATTTTTAATCAATAAATGCAGCCTTGGTGAGCAGAAGAGACTTCTCCTAAAAACATTAAAAATCTTACTGACCCCAAACTTTTGAACAATAATATATATATATATATATATATATATATATATATATACACATATATATGTATGTGTGTGTATGTATGTATGTATATATATATATATATATATATAAATATAGCTGGAGTAATGATGCTGAAAACTGTTTTCAGCATCATTATAGCTGCGAGCAGCGATGGAGGGCCAAAGCCGGCGGTACCGCCACCCCGGTGCCTTTAGGTAACTAAAGGCACCGGGGTTGCGGTGCCACCGGCTTGGGCCCGTAATCGCTGCTCGCAGCTATATTTTATATTTATTGTTATATAAATAAGTGTTGCGATGTGATCAGCAGGCATGAAAACGAGGACAAGTTCAGTAAAAAATGTAACCAAAACTAAACAGAGCGTTGAAACAGGAAGTGAAGTAAACAGAAGGGAATGTCAAAATAAGGGTCCACATAAATCTGACAATAAGGTTGTTGGGCTATTGTTATATGTAAAACAGTTAGTTCCGATCCTCGAATCTGACTGGGCGAGAGGCTTTCTGCTGATATTCCACCAGTATCAGCAGCACTACTCATATCTGCCCATTCTAGACAGGCTGTCAGTCAGTGCAGTAACATTGTTACGGTACTAAGTTGCGGCAAGGGACTATCTTTGAGCGAGTCATTTAACGAACACGTTCAAAAAAGCTGATTCATTCAAAGATAGATGGAATGAAACAAGCTGTTAATTATGTTAACTTTGAGCTCCACTTTTCAAGGCTCAGCGGACCAGCAATGCGTTGCATGGGTAACGCTGCAGCTGAAGCTTCACTTAATAGAGATCAATGGCAATGATCCAATGCATTGATCAGCGCTGACGCCATTCTTTGGGAATACCCTTATATTTAAAAGGATGATACGACAAAGATTTCGCCTCACTTGAACACGGCAACCTTTTCACAAATATATATGACTTGACCTCAAAGACAGATGAAGGTAATCGCATGCACTCAGTCGATCTCTTTCTCTCTCATTCACTGTCTGTTTAGGCTTGTTAAGTTCAAATCCATGGAGCCGTCTTATTATCATTATTAACTTATTTAACATTCAGTACAGGAGTTATCTGTCTGAATCTACTCCAGAAGATTACTCTTAAAACAGGAAGGGCATAGCCTTATGAAAAAAAGAAAACATGCGAATATCTCCTGAACGTGAGAAGAACGTAAGTTGTTCGTAAGAGTTCGTAACGAAAGAGTAATTGGTGTTTTTTCTTTTCTTTTTTTTCTTTATTTAACCAGGAAGATACTCATAGAAAAAAAAAAAAAAAAAAAAAAAAAAACCTCTTTTTCAAGAGTGTCCTGGCCAAGACAGGCAGCAGTACAACCATGGGTACGGAAAGTATTCAGACCCCCTTACATTTTTCACTCTTTGTTATATTGCAGCCATTTGCTAAAATCATTTAAGTAAATTTTTTTTTTCCTCATTATTGTACACACAGCACTCCATATTGACAGAAAAACACAGAATTGTTGACATTTTTGCACATTTATTAAAAAAGAAAAACTGAAATATCACATGGTCCTAAGTATTCAGACCCTTTGCTGTGACACTCATATATTTAACTCAGGTGCTGTCCATTTCTTCTGATCATCCTTGAGATGGTTCTACACCTTCATTTGAGTCCAGCTGTGTTTGATTATACTGATTGGACTTGATTAGGAAAGCCACACACCTGTCAATATAAGACCTTACAGCTCACAGTGCATGTCAGAGCAAATGAGAATCATGAGGTCAAATGAACTGCCTGAAGAGCTCAGAGACAGAATTGTGGCAAGGCACAGATCTGGCCAAGGTTACAAAAACATTTTAGGAACAAGACTGCGTATATTCAAATGAAAGAAACCAAGACCAGACCTTTCTTTAAAATCTGCTGGGGTGTTAAAACCTGTAGGGATGTCTGGGCCTGGGTTTGGCTGCACATTTCCTGACATCAACAGGAGTTCTGAAGCGCTCCCTCTCTCTCTCTCTCTCTCTCTCTCTCTCTCTCTCTCTCTCCCCCCTGCGTCTCTGGGCACATCGGCACACATCATACACACACACACACACACGCACACACACACCTGCAGGCAGCAGCAGCCCCTCCCAGCAGTGTTTTTCTTGGCTTGTGCTGAGGTGAGTGGCGCTGGCGATGAACAAAAGATTAAACTACCAGTGCCTCGAAATTCGCACTGGTCGAGGCTCGAATTTACTGCTGATTAGCCAAAGACAAATAACCTGTGTTTTGCTAGCATGCATGCCTCATGAGCTACTAGACTAGCTAATGTGTAAGGGATAATCGCTATACATTATCCCGCTTATTACATAGCTACCTACCAAATAAATAATTAATTTGACACAAAATATTGATTTAAAAGGGAGTTTATAGATTTAAACCCGATTGTATTGCTTCCGCTAAAGAAAATAGTACGCTCCTTCTCTACGGTTAGAATCCTGTGAGTCCATAGCAACGCTCTGTTTTTCATGGCAACGGTCTGTTATACTCCGCACAGCGGTCTGTTATACTCCGCACAGCGGTCTGTTATACTCCACACAGCGGTCTGTTATCAAGAAATAACAGACTGCATTCTACATCGGAATTCAACCAAGCCATGTAATAAAATAAGTTAGTAATAAAATAAGCATATATCACCAACAGGTGATATGCTTTAGTTATTTTGTTTATCCTATTTACCTGCATTACCCTGTCAATTAGATGCAAATGTGCGCATTTTAACTAGTTGACGCCTAATTTGCATACAGATCGTCCCCAGTTAATGACTTACATCAAGAGTCTTTCCCCCTGAAATTTAGAAATCTAAATTGGTGAATTTAGAAGAAATCTACAGATGCAAACAGATGGAGGATACACTCTAAAGAACGTAGTAAATCTGAGTAACTGCATCTGGTACATTAATAAATAAAACTGAGTAGAAATAAGTTAACATTAAACATTAAAAATAACAATATTTATAAATTAACTTTTTATTTATGAGTAATTCAACTTTTTTTATTTCCTCTAAACCTTTATAAAATAGTATTCCATACAACCACAAATACATACATGACATTGGCTTTTATTGAATTTTTACTCAATTATTTTGATAAGTTTAATTCAAACAATCAAGTAAGATTTTCAGAGATTTTATTAAGTTAATAAAGTTAAATATTTCTGTAATATTTACTAAGCCACAGAATATTTTTAAGAGTGTAGTAGGTTTAAAACAAACTCCATCTAAATGTGGATTTTGAAGGTTTTATTTGATGATGATGATACAGTCCTCCCTCAAATGTGAAACTAAGTCCATGTCAGTCACCATCAGTTATTGTGTATGTGTGTGTACATATCTAAATATATACTTGAAACTAGTAGCATAGAAAATGTTTTCAAAACATGCACATTGTGGAATGGTTTCCTTTGCTGCTCTATAAACCTAGTGAATACTAAGGAGACCATGGTTTCTGTGTGAACTGATTATTTTGTACACATCTTTTGAAAATGAAACAATTGCGTGAGTTTGAGGAAGATAAAATTAATTAACTTTTTTAATTAATTTTTTTTAAAGGAAGTCAGAGTTGCGTTAATATATATACTTTTTTGTTTAAAAAAAGAAAAAAAAATACGTAATTATGAGAAGTGCCCTTTATTTCACTTGAGCCCCTGCCCCTCAAAATGTCTGTGCACGTCCCTGTGTGTGTGTGTGTGTGAGAGAGAGAGAGCGCGATCTTTCACGCGGAGCCACGGCGCGCACAACACAACAGCCCTGCTTAAAGGGACACCAGGCAAGCCTGAGTGTTTTTTCTCTACGAAGCTCCCCCTAGCTCCCCCTAGTGTCTGGTAGTAAATGCTTTCAAACCATAGACAGTAAAAGAAATGGACACAGCGACCCCATTGGATTCAACGGAGACAAAGTGAAGTCAATTAGAAACTCTTACTTCCTGGGGGTCCAGCGTACTGCGCAGACTCAAACTGAGCTCGACGACGTAGATGTGACGTGAGCAAACCGTCTGTCTTCTAGTAGCTGTGCCAAGATCAATCTGAATCATTACCTTCCGAAACTCGCAGAGACGGAGAGCGTGAGTATGAGCTGTCCATGATCTTGGAGCAGGAGAAACTTTTTGTAGGTGTTCTGATTAATTATTTTGTCATTTTGCCTCGACGTCCTCCCGATTGCCCGCGAGCTTCTCCTTCTGTCCATACGGTAATTCTCTACTGTGCGACAGAGAGTCGCGTGGCTGTGACGCAATCGTTAGCCTACTTTTACAAAAACTGCTTCTACAGGGCCATAACGTAAGCTACAAGGTAATGGAGCCTTTTATACATTTTCGTGTTTCTTTAGAAATAAATAATGGACAAATGGAGTCTTTAAACGCCTCAGATGTGAAGTTATTCGCTGTCAAAGTGACGCCAAAATGAATGGGAGTCAATGGGATGCTAACTGCAGGTGGGGTTCCGCTAGCCAATGGCGGCGCCCGTGGAAGCTTCAAAATAATACAAATCCCTGCCCCCCTGTTTCAAACACACTGTTGTAAAAACGAACTGTTGTCCCTCCCCCTCGCCACGAGCAACCCAGCTGATCAGCTGTCAACCCAGCTGAGCAGAGGAACCGGCTATTTCAAAACCAGTTATGTCTACCGAGGTAAGTAAAGTAATATATTTCTTTCCAACTGATGGCGAGTGTTTTTTTATTTTTATTGTGTTGTCATGCATACTAGTATTTTTACCAGGAACAAACGATATGAACGAGGCGAACTACTGCTTTCGTGTTTTTTCCTTTTCTTTGCATCTTCCATCAAGGGTTTTCGCTGCTTCTTCCCCGGCTCTGCCATTATACACACGTTTGCAACAATCGCTAGCCGGGTTTCGTTAGCCTGCCTCTGTGCTGGGGATGCTTGCCGTAAACTGATCCTGCTTCTCGCGATGTCTGAGACTTTGTGAGACTGAAGGACGTAGGATACACCGAACTTGCAAGCGGGATATTCTTCCTACAGGCAGTAGGGGCGGGCGAGAGAGTCTTCATTCGCCCTGTAATGAGTCACTTAACCATATACCGACTTACGAAGATGATTAATGAACACGAAAACGTTGCCTGGTGTCCCTTTAATGAGTGACGATGAGGACAGAACTAAACATTCAAACGGTTACACTTTAGATCTTTGATATTAAACTAATTTTATTTTAGATTTAGATTTTGGCTTCCAATGATTATAAAAAAGAAGATATTTGAGCTATAACCATTAAAAACTAAAGCCGCATTCTGTCTAGCGCAACTTCCTTCCCTTCACAGCAGTGCGCTGTCATTTCTCCCTAAAACCCAAACGTAACGTCAGAATCTGCACGATCGGTGATTGTTGTAAAATGTAGTCTATACTGTTGCTAAACTGCGGGACGCGTTTGATAATAAAAGGCTATTAAAAGTACCAAAATTGACGCAATAGACGCTGTTCCAAATGCGGCGCGCGCTTCGAAACACACCGCAACGAGACAAGCAACGTATATGTTGGGCTTCGTGTGCGCATCTAAACGATCAAATGTGTCAAAATGGCCGTCTTGGAGATTCACTTAAACAGTTTATTCACTTAAATACAGCTTATGTCTTAAATGGGCGTAAATAGTTGGGAGAAAGTATGATGCGTAATAATGATTAGATCTGCATTTGGTCTTAAAGAGGCAGCAGTCTAATAAACCTGCTGACGATTGCTCCATTAATGTGAATCAAACAACAAAAGGCAAAGAGAAAATCAGTCACAGCTCTTGAATGAATAATTTTGGATTTTATAAGCTTTAATCTATCTATGATCAACTATGCAGTGTTATTTTACATCTAACTTTATTAGATGTCTTATTAGCCCATATTACTCCTGAACAGTAATGTCAGTAGACATTACTGAAATTAAAGCACTGGGTATATAATTTGTATATTTGTTTTATTGTATACTTTTTTTGTTTGACCATGTGTTTGTGCTTTGTTTTTGGTGAGAGAGGCAAGGAGCAACCAGTTCTTTCTCTCCATGCCCGTCGCACCACCCAGACGTGGAAAGACAGAATATTACGTAGGACCCGGGCAGCCAAAAAACAGGCCTAGGTATGATAACAGAACCCAGTACGGGTTATCCGTTTCTCCGCAGCGACCGATGATGTTACGTGTCGTCACTCATAAACAGTAAGCCCGGCGAGTGAAGCAATGCTGCGGTTAAAAGAGTTAAAATCAAGACCAGCTGCCTCTAAAACATCAGGCTACATCTTAAAAACCAGAAGAACGAGAAAAAAAGTACTTTCCTTCATCATGAAGAGATCAGGCCCATCAAACTCAGCGACACGTCTGCACTGGAGCTCCAGCAGGTTAGCAGGCTCCAGGCACTGACCAGTCAGCATGAAACAGATCCTCCAGAAACAGTGCGGTTCCAGGTAAATTTCTGTACCAGCTTGATGAACGTAACCACTTGTTCAGACTGGGATTTTACGGATACCGTGCGTTGTCAGACTGCACTGCTAGAACTAGCGCAGTACCAGTTCACTGAGGATGTCAGTCCCAGTTCACTGCGGATGTCAGTCCCGACTTAAACTATACTGATTTGCGTCATAAAACAACCATCGAATATGACAAATACCGACTCTACATTATAGTTATATGGTACGAAAGCTCACAAAATGATCAGTTGGTAATTATCCCATGAACAAACAAATATCAATCACTCAGTCACGCACAGACAGAAAGACATGCTGCCATCTTGGAGTGATGACGGTGTGTTCTGTATCTTTGCATTTGCCCTTCAAGGTTTGTAGCAAACAGAGAAACTGTCAAGGCCACATTTGCCCAAACTAATTCAAGAACGCATGACATATGTCGGCTAAATGAATGACTACAGAATGACCTATAGCGTCCACGGCAGACATCAACAATCAATCAATATTGGATTAACCTCGTCTCTGCTTTTATTTGCTCTCTGACCTCATAGCAACCACTGTGTTTCATAAAGAGTCACTTTGGCAGATGCCTGACGGGCCCCTGGATTTATTTTCCAGGTCACAATTAGATAGGGATTTTAAAAGACTTTTACAATAATGCTACAACTGGTAAACTATGAAAAATGTTGTGATCGCCAGAAATTTATTGCATGAAAAAAATCATATGAAGAATCAAATTTTCATTGATGATCTAAGATTTTCAGAACTTTTTCCTTTGAATTATTAATCTTTTACAATACAAATCAGCTTTATAAAATCTTATTATAATGGACCTCAAGTAGAAAACTTAAATAATAAACTTAAATTCCTGTCCAGAATCATTCACATTGACTCTGAACTCCAGTGACAGGGTCTCGTAGCATCGCTGGAACCCACGGGATACATTTTCACAGACCTTTTCACAGACAAAGAGAACAAACTTTGTTCAAAAAGTTAGTTCAGAAAGGAGTGAGAGGAAACTGGGGGACTATGGGAGATTTTCCCATAGTCCCATTAATTTCCCATTCACCTATGGGAGAAAGTGAATAGATTACTTCCAGAGCTAATTTGAAGGAGTCAGAGGTCACAGCAAACAATGGAAGCACTTATTAAACTGCATTGATATTTCTGCATATAACTGAGTTAGACTTTGAGTTTCTGGAGATGAGCAAATCATCTAAATCAAGATAAAAATAAATTTCTCAGCGGGTTTGCACCATTATCACATCATCACTGCATTGGAATACAGGACGACGTACCTAAGAAGATGCACACAAAGGCATCTTGACTACTAGATATCTAAACAACAGGTGAATATATAATGATAGATAGTTATGCTAGTGTAGATGTATAATGCTGTTAGATTTAACCCAGTTTAAACGTGCAAAAAAACTTTTTAAGCGTGACCCAGTTAAGCGTGTCTGCTGTGTAAAATCCCCAGAAATTCTCCTTCTGAACAAAAAGAGCTCCGGATATCAATCACCTGTTCCGAAAGCAAATTCCCTAACTGCAATGATGAATAACTCCAAACATGAAGTTTGATGAATTATAAACAGTGTATAGGGAAGTAAACACATCCTCACCTCAACACGCACACACACGCACACAAAACTGTGTATATGCAGTCTTTGCCTCAGGAGCTCAGAAAGAAAGAGAGACAGAAACTGAAACTGTGTTCATACTCTTTACTGAACACAGCACAATATTTACTGTATGCTATAAAAAATGTTTGAAGCAGTATGCACCAATTAATGTTCCAAACAGTAGTGTGGTTGTCAAATGACCACATTTAGTTGTATGTTTTTCTCAACTCAAGTGAAATCCATTTACTATCTTGGAAAATAATTAGTTTGCCAAAGCCCTAATTGAACTAAGGCCTAATCCTGGCTTAATCTAACCCTGTCTGTGAAACCGGGCCTTACTGTACGGCAGATCAATAAAATAATGATTTAAGAAGAAGTAAATATAGAAGAAGCACTGCTTCTAGTTAATTTTTCACAGTGGAAATAGAAAGTCACATCAAGCAAGTTGTATTGTGGGTTACAGTGGCTCTGTTCCAAAATCTAGTGAGCTGCTTTGCTGTTTACTGTCTACATAAGCAACTGCCTTTCAAACAGTGTTGTTCCTGTTAACTAAAACTAATAAAATTTCTTTTGTTTATTGAAATCAAACTGAAATAAAACTAATATTAGATTAAAAACTTAAACATAAAACGTAAAAATGGGAAATGGTGCTGTACCAACTAAATTAAGTTTAAGTACTAAAATTAGTAAAAGTGAAATAAAAATAAAGCTAAATAGAAATATAGCTGCGAGCAGCGATTACGGGCCCAAGCCGGTGGCACCGCAACCCCGGTGCCTTGGGTGGCGGTGCCGCCGGCTTTGGCCCTTCATCGCTGCTCGCAGCTATATTTATATATACTATAAATATATATATATATATATATAAATAAAAGACAGAAAATATTACTTGTCTTACCTTATTCTGATTTTATGATACACTCAAAATATTCCACAACAAATCCTTTAAATTTAATGTAAAAATAAAAACGAATGTAAGCAGTGTTGGGCTCACGTAACCCTCTCATTAGAATCAAAATGTTTCAACATTTGCGATGTATTTGGATGCTAAACTATTCTTTATTATATGCTTTGTACTTCACTCGTGTTCCAATATCGACGGATGGTAAACTATTCTTTATCATAGGCTTTGTACTTCACTCACGTTCCAATACCGACGTAGAAAAATCATCCTCTTTACATGCGCAAAAATGTGCTTGGAAACATCACAGTGGAGCGGTGCTTACCATGAATGATACAAATTGTACTACTGACTATTTAAACAGAGCAGTGTAATTTTTATATGTTAGGTTGACTATTTTATTATTATACTGTATTTTATTAAGGCTATAATGAACAGGCTGCGATGTCAAGATTGCAATGCTGGAATGTGTGTGTGTGTGTGTGTGTGTGGCGCGGGCGCAATTGAACAGTGGACACATAAAAACAAACATAAATTGTTTTAGTTCATTCCTACTTCCATAGGAATACATTGAAAACGCCCGCTCTACTCCACACCATTATCAATGTCTGTGTGGACATCCGTATTTTACTTTCGCTTTTAAGTTAGCGATTTAAAAGCCCTCAGCGCTGTCACACGTCGATTAACCGGTGGGAAAATATTCCCACAGTCACCTCCCTAATATATTTATATATAAATACTAAAGGCCTACCTGATTTTGAACACAAGAGGGCAGTATAGCACTATAAATGACATGATTCATTTATTTTTTGGACTAAAAAACCTTCTGGCTATTTTTAAACTTAAACATAATTCTTAAATTGAAAAAAAAAAAGAATAAAATGGGTTTAGTTCTGATATTTGTATAATTTTATATAGAAATAAATGGCGTACAATTACATTTTTAGAAGATATGAGGCTTTAAGTGTTTCCTTTTTTGACATTCCTTTAATCCCTCGCCATAGCAAAACCGTTTGAGATATTTAATATCCATTCACGATTTAGCATCTTTAATGTATTTTCATCATGTTGAAAAAGTTTGGTGTGAATAAAATAAACCACTTAGGAGGAGTAGCTAAAAACGCAGAGTCTGAAATATCCCAAAAATCCACATTCAAACCAAAATATCTGACTTCCTGTTGGTCAGAGCTAATGACTGTAAATTAGAAAGTTGTCCGGCTTGATGAGAACAATATACGGACTGATTTTTGTAACTGTGGGTAAAACTAACCCTCCCACTTTTGTCAAAAGCATTTTGAAAGTGACACACTTCCTGCTACCAGTTGGTGGCGCTATAACTTTGACTCACAATAGTTACATCCATCTGATCGGCCTCTTACCACGAACACACTGCTGAAGTTTCATCAAGATCAGTTAACGTGTGCAGAAGTTATAACACTTCGTGTTTCTCTTTTCTCGCCATAAATTCGTGTCCTCGCCACGGCCAAACCGTTTGAGATATCAAAAATCCGTCCGCAATTTAGCATCCTCAATGTCTTGACTTCATGCACACCGAGTTTGGTGGCGATTTAATTAATTCTCTAGGAGAAGTGTTTCAAATTCCACAGCAAGCGTTCTCCAAACAACCCATAATAGCCGACTTCCTGTTGGGCTGGCATAAAACTTAGAGCACGAACGTTGTTCGGCCCGATGAGATCTATATGTGTACCGAGTTTTGTGACTCTAGGAAAAACTAAGCCCCCATTTTTGACTAAAGGTGGCGCTATTGAGCCCCTCACCACGCCCGTTTCTGAAACTTTACAGTTAACTAAACTTACAGCATGCTAAGAGTCTCAAAAGCATCCGAAAAGAATATTAAAGTTTGATGCGTTGCCACGGCAACAGTATCTAAGATATCAATAATCCTTTCACAGGTCTACATCTGCCATGTGTTTACATTATACACAAAGTTTGAAGCAAATCGGGTAAAAATAAGAGGGTGATTTCAAAGCATTTTGAAAGTGACAAACTTCCTGCTGCCAGTTGGTGGCACTTTCACAATAGTCACATCCATGTGTTCGGCCTCTTACAACGAACACACTGCTGAAGTTTCATCAAGATCAGTTAATGTATGCTGAAATTATAACACACTTTCTGTTTCCCTTATTCGCCATAAATTCGTTTCCTCGCCACGGCCAAACCGTTCGAGATATCAAAAAACCGTCCGCAATTTAGCATCCTCAATGTCTTGACTTTATGCACACCGAGTTTAGAGGCGATTGGATGAATACTGTAGGAGGAGTACATCAAATTCCACAACATGCGTTTCCAAACAACCCATAACAGCCGACTTCCTGTTGGGCTGGCGTAAAAATTTAAAGTACGAAAGTTGTTCGGCCCGATGAGATCTATATATGTACCGAGTTTCATATTATTACATGCAAGCGTGTCTGATTTATGGACTAAGTTTTCAGACCCCGTTCAAGGGGGCGCTGTTGAGCCCCCCTGCCACGCCCGGGTACCAGCTTCAGCCCGGCCCTGATGGCCGCGGGTTGTGACCCTTGTGTGCAAAGTTTCAAGAGTTTTTGAGCATGTTAAGGGCCCCAAAAGTGCCTGTATAGTCGTTAGAATAATAATAATAAATATAGCTGCGAGCAGCGATTGCGGGCCCAAGCCGGTGGCACCGCCACCCTGGCTTAGTTACACTAAAGCCACCGGGGTGGCGGTGTCACCGGCTTGGGCCCTTCATCGCTGCTTGCAGCTATAATTATATATATATATATATATATATATATATATATATAACAAAAAAATAAATAATATATACATTATATATATGTAACAAAAAATAAATAAATAAATATATATATATATATATGGCGAGGCGAGGAACGGGCAGAGAAGAGCGAACGTTTTTGGACATTCATCATATTGCATTGGTTTTCATTTCTTGTCCTCAAACCGAGCACTAATCTGTTTATTTTTAAGTCACACATTCTCCATTGATTAAAAAAGACAATAAAATGTATTTTTTAATGGTAGTATTATTTTATACCGAAATAAATTATTTATAATTCAGATGAGAATAAAGTTAGTGTTAATTAAAATTGTAAGGAAAACAAATATATTGATCTAAAATCTACTATCATTTGCTGCAAATAGGTTGACTATTTATTTTTATTATTATATTTTATTACGGCTGTAATGAACCGGCTGCGATGTCAAGATTGCAATGCTGGAATGCACAGTGTGTGTGTGTGTGTGTGTGTGTGTGTGTGTGTGTGTGTGTGTGTGTGTGTGTGTGTGTGTGTGTGTGTGAGGCGTGGGCGCGATCGAACAGTGGAAACATAAAAACATAGGCTACTCCGTCGGTTTGTTCATACAGGACATCATTTAAACTGCACTGTGTTTACTTATATTTATGTACACTCGCAATAAAACACAACATTGTGCTTTTGTAAAAAAACATTCAAGCAATCCCACCCCCGAAATGGCACTAATTTTTAAATGAAACTAAAATGCTCACGGCTGCATGGGCAATAACGCGTCTACAGCGAGGAACGAGCAGAACAGAGTGAATGTTTTTTAGTTCATTCCTACTGGACGTCCGTATTTCACTTTCGCTTTTAAAGGGATACTCCACTTTAAAATGAAAATTCTGTCATCATATACTCACCCTCATGTTGTTTTAATCCTTTATGAATTTCTTTTTTCTGCTGAACAGAAAGAAAGATATTTAGGAGAATGTCAGTAACCAGACAGTTTCTGATCCCATTGACTTTCATAGTAGGAAAAAAATGTATACTATGGAAGTCATTGGCCCTCATTTATCATTCTTGCGTAGAAACGGGCGTATATTGTCGTAAGATTATACTTACACTCCTCTCATCGCCTGATTTATGAAGCTGTGCGTACCTTTGAAATCCAGGTGTACGCAATACCTGCGCTTGATAAATGCCGCGGCTGAAAACGATCGTCATTAGAATAACACGCCCCTATTTATGAAGTCCCCTATCAAGTCTCCTCTCCCCCCACGCCCTCATTTTACGCCATGGACACACGGAAGACGGCAAAGAAAAGAACTTCTTTGAGAAAGAGAAAGCGAAATCAGGGAAGTGGAAAGAAACTAAATTGATTTCTAGATTTTTATTATTAATGACGTTTATTGTTATTTAGAAGAAGAATGTCGTTATTATTATTATTTGTATTATTATTATTATTATTTAAAAGAAGAATGTCATTTTTATTATTTTGTCAGTCTGAATAATTTTTTTGGTCATTGAAAGCCTTTCATTACTAAACCCAGCCCGTGCACACCTGCCGGGCCTAACCCTGGCCTAACCATCGTTTCAAAGAATAGTACAACGGCGAGCGCGTCGAGTATAAACGCCTCGTCCGTTTGGGGAGGTGCGCGCGCAGTCTGCGGAGACTCGCGCTGCGGAGCCAGGCGAAAGTATAAACCAGGCTTGAAACATCAGGTAAAGCACACAGGCTCGCAACTTAAGGAATACATATGCCTACAATTCAAATGCTTTGGTAAAGTCACACAAATTAAACATTGAAGTCCATGTTGCACAAAAATAAAGACTGAAGTTTATAATTACTATGTTGTTGTTGTTTTTTTACAGTGGGTCATAATATATCATATCTTTTAGTTTGTCAGTGCGTTTTGTGGTGTTAGGAATTGTTTTTCTGCGCATTCCCGCACTCAAAACGTGCGTACACCACCTCCTGAGCTGGCGTAGGATTTGAGCGTGCCGTACGCCAACGTCCATATTGATAAATCTCAAAGTCACCGTGGTTTTGGGTGTAGGCCAGGTGTACGCTGGAAATTTGGTGTACGCACTTTTGATAAATGAGGGCCAATGAGACCAGAAACTGTCTGGTTACTGACATTCTTCTAAATATCTTCCTTTCTGTTCAGCAGAAGAAAGAAATTAATAAAGGATTGAAACAACATGAGGGTGAGTATATGATGACAGAATTTTCAATTTAAAGTGGAGTATCCCTTTAAGTTAGCGATTTAAAAGCCCCCGCCGCGGTGTCACACATCGATTAACCAGTGGGAAAAAAATTCTCAGTCACATCGCTATTATATTTATATATAAACACAATATACAATGGGCATACCTGATTTTGAACACAAGAGGGCAGTATAGCCCTATGTATGACTTTTTTTTTTTTACTAAATAGCGCATTCTGGCTGATTTTAAACTTGTACATAATTCTTGAATTGAAAAAAACTGAATAAACCCAAAACTAGTTCTGTTTCGGTTTAGTTCTGATATTTGTATAATTTTCTATAAAAATAAATGGTGTATAATTAAATTTTAAGAAGATATGAGATGTTTTCTGATTCCTTTTTTGACATTATTTTAATCCCTCGCCATGTCAAAACCGTTTGAAATATTTAATATCCGTTCACAATTTAGCATCTTTAATGTATTTTCATCGTGATAAAAAAGTTTGGTGTGAATAAAAAAAAAAACACTTAGCAGGAGTGGGTAAAAAGCAGAGGCTGAATTTGCAAATAAATCCACATTCAAACCAAAATATCTGACTTCCTATTGGTCGAAGCTAATAACTGTATATTAGAAAGTTGTCCGGCTCGATGAGACCAATGTACGTACTGATTTTTGTAACTGTGGGTAAAACTAACCCCCCCACTTTTGTCAAAAGCATTTTGAAAGTGACACACTTCCTGCTGCCAGTTGGTGGCGCTATAACTTTGACTCACAATAGTTACATCCATCTGATCGGCCTCTTACCACGAACACACTGGTGAAGTTTCATCAAGATCAGTTAATGTATGCAGAAGTTATTCCACTTCGTGTTTCTCTTTTCTCGCCATAAATAGGTTTCCTCGCCACGGCCAAACCGTTCGAGATATCAAAAATCCGTCCGCAATTTAGAATCCTCAATGTCTTGACTTCATGCACACCGAGTTTGTTGGGGATTGGATGAATTCTCTAGGAGGAGTACTTTGCATTCCACAGCAAGCGTTTTCCAAACAACCCATAATTCCTGTTGGGCTGGCGTAAAACTTGACCGGGGGAAAGTTGTTCGGCCCGATGAGATCTATATGTGTACCAAGTTTCATATTAATTAATGCAAGCGTGTTTGATCTATGGACCAAGTTTTGGGACCCCGTTCAAGGGGGCGCTGTTGAGCCCCCCTGCCACGCCCGGGTACCAGCTTCAGCCCGTCCCTGATGGCAGGGGGTTCTGACTTGTGTGCAAAGTTTCAAGAGTTTTTGAGCACGTTAAGGACCCCAAAAGCCCCTGAAACCTTGATTAACAATATAAAAGCAATAGTCAAATCCCCCCCTCCCCTCACACACACAGAGACACAGAGAGAGGGAGAGAAAATTCTTCAGAAAATCCACATTCAAACCAAAATATCTCTCTTCCTGTTGGTCAGAGATAGTTCATGTAAATTAGAAAGTTGTCCGTCTTGATGAGAACAATACACATACCAAGTTTTGTTGCTGTTGATAAAACTAACCCCCCCACTTATGACTAAAGGTGGCGCTACTGAGCCCCTCACCACGCCCGTTTCTGAAACTTTGCACATGTCTACGGGCTAATAAATGTGATGTGTCTGTCGAGTTTCATCCAATTTCAAGTATGTTAAGAGTCTCAAAAGCATCAAAAAAGAATATTAAAGTTTGAAGCGTTGCCATGGCAACAGTATTAAAGATATCAAAAATCCTTTCACAGGTCTACATCTGCCGTGTGTTTACATTATACACATAAAGTTTGAAGCAAATCGGGTAAAAATAAGAGGGTGATTTCAAAGCATTTTGAAAGTGACAAACTTCCTGCTGCCAGTTGGTGGCACTTTAACTTTGACTCACAATAGTCACATCCATGTGTTCGGCCTCTTACAACGAACACACTGCTGAAGTTTAATCAAGATCAGTTAATGTATGCAGAAGTTATAACACACTTCCTGTTTCCATTATTCGCCATAAATTCGTGTCCTCGCCACAGCCAAACCGTTCGAGATATCAAAAATCCGTCCGCAATTTAGCATCCTCAATGTCTTGACTTCATGCTGACTGAGTTTGGAGGCGAATGGATGAATTCCCTAGGAGGAGTACATTAAATTCCACAGCATGCGTTTCCAAACAACCCATAATAGCCTACTTCCTGTTGGGCTGGCGTAAAAAGTAAAAGTACGAAAGTTGTTTGGCCCGATGAGATCTATATGTGTACCGAGTTTCATATTATTACATGCTAGCTTGTTTGATTTATGGACCAAGTTTTCGGACCCCGTTCCAGGGGGCGCTGTCGAGCCTCCCTGCCACGCCCGTGTCCCAGCTTCAGCCCGGCCCTAATGGCCGCGGGTTCTGACCCGTGTGCAAAGTTTCAAGAGTTTTCGAGCACGTTAAGGGCCCCAAAAGTGCCCGAAAGGTTGATAAAAAATAATAATAAAATATAGCTGCGAGCAGCGATTACGGGCCCAAGCCGGTGGCACCGCAACCCCGGTGCCTTTAGTTACCTAAAGGCACCGGGGTGGCGGTACCGCCGGCTTTGGCCCTCCATCGCTGCTCGCAGCTATATTTCTATATATATATATATATATATATATATATATATATATTATACAAACATATATATATATATATATATATATATATATATATATATATATATATATATATATATATACACACCGTTCAAAAGTTTGGGCTCAGGAAGATTTTTTATGTTTTTAGGAGAAGTCTCTTCTGCTCACTAAGGCTGCATTTATTTGATTAAAAATACAAACAAAAACAGTAATATTGTGAAATATTATTCCAATTTAAAACAGCTGTTTTCCATTTTAAAATATTTTACACTGTAATTAATTTATGTGATCAAAGCTGAGTTTTCAGCATCATTACTCCCGTCTTCAGTGTCACATGATCCTTCAGAAATCATTCTAATATGATGATTGATGGTCAATAAATATTAATTATTATTTTCAATGTTGAAAACAGTTGTGTACAGATTTTTTTTCAAAATGCGTTGATGAATGTAAAGTTCAAAAGAACAGCATTTATTTCAAATATAATTTTTTTTTAACATTATAAATGTCTGTACTGTAACTTTTGATCAGTTTAACTCATTCTCGATGAATAAAAGTATTGATTTATTTTATTTCTTTCCCCCAAAATTTAAATTTAAATTATTACTGACCCCAAACTTCTGAACGGTAGTGTTTAATGTTACAAAAGCTTTAGATTTCAGATAAATGCTGTTCTTTTGAACTTTCTATTCATCAAAGACTGTACACAACTGTTTTCGACATTTAAAATAATAATGAATGTTTCTTGAGCATCAATCATCATATTAGAATAATTTCTGAAGGATCATGTGACAGTGACGACTGGAGTAATGATGCTGAAAACTCAGCTTTGATCACAGGAATAAATAACAGTTTAAATTAAAGCTGCAAGCAGCGATGAAAGGGCCCTCGCACCCGTGCCATCAACACTCGGTGGCTTTAGGAAGACAGAGCATGGTTGGGCAATGTACATTTAAGGAGGTATATATAGTAAGAGTATGTCAAAGTCAGTTACAAAATGTTTTGTATAATGGTGATAATAGCATGCTTCATGACTCAGCTAAGTGTTGCTAGCATGTTTAGTATGTTTCTAGCATGCTTAGTACACAATAATTATGTGGTTAGTACTGCATTACTGTGTTAACCATGTCAGTTTCTGTTGCCAGTAGGTAGGGCTATGTCTATATCTGAATATCGCTATGTAGATGTGTTCAGTGCAAGACTTTTATCAAACGTGAAGTTTGGGGCAGATTGGACATTGTATGCTTGAGTTACAACAACTTCCTTTAGCATTTCTAGCATGTTTTATGATGTTTCTAGCATTTTACATATTAATTTTGGGGTAGATTGGACATTGCATGCCTGAGTTACAGCAAAGTCATATTTAATTGCAGTAATATCATGCTTTAGCACTTAGCTAAGTGTTTTCTAGTATGTTTTAGCATGTCTCTAGTATGTTGGTAGGATGTTTAGCACCTACTGGCATTTTTTTATATGTTATTAGGAGTCCAGAACAGTGTTAAACGTCACTTCCTGTTGCCAGCAGGCGGCGCTATGACTATAACTGAATATGAGCATGGACGTGTTCAAGAGAGAACTCTTATCAAACGTGTGAAGTTTGGGGTAGATTGGACATTTTATGCTTAAGTTACAACAACTTCCTTGAGCTTTTATAGCATGCTTTAGAACTTAGCTAAGTGTTGCTAGCATGTTTCTTGCATGTTACATATTAAGTTTGGGGCAGGTTGAACATCCCATGCCTGTGTTACAACAAATTCCCATTTAATTGCAGTAATAGCATGATTTAACACTTGGCTAAGTGATTGATAGCATGTTTTAGCATGTTTCTAGTATGTTGCTAGCCTGTTTAGCACCTGCTGGCACTTTTTTATATGTTATTAGGAGACCACAACAGTGTTAAACATGTCACTTCCTGTTGCCAGCAGGTGGCGTTATGACTATAACTGAATATGAACATGGATGTGTGTTCATGACAGAACTCTTATCAAACGTGTTAAGTTTGGCGCAAATTGGACATTGCCTTCTTGAGTAACAACAACGTCATGTTTCATTGAATTAGCATGCTTTAGCACTTAGCTTAGTATTGCTAACATGTTTTAACATGTTTCTAGCATGTTTAGAAGTCAATGGCATTTTTAACATGTTGCTAGAACGGCATCAACGTGTTAAACATGACACTTCCTGTTACCAGTAGGTGGCGCTATTACTATAACTGAATATTCTCATGTAGATGTGTTCAGGCCATGACTCTTATCAAACGTGTGAAGTCTGGGGCAGACTGGACATTCCATGCCTGTGTTACAGCAAATTCCTATTTAATTGCAGTAATAGCATGCTTTAGCACTTAGTTAAGTGTTTGCTAGCATGTTTTAGCTTCTAGTATGTTGTTAGCATGTTTAGCACTTGCTGGCACTTTTTTATATGTTATCAGGAGTCCACAACAGTGTTTAACATGTCACTTCCTGTTGCCACCAGGTGGCGCTATAAATGTAACTGAATATGAGCAAGGTCATGTGTTCAGGACAGAACGCTTATCAAAAGTGTGAAGTTTGGCGCAGATTGGACATTGCCTTCTTGAGTAACAACAACATCCTGTTTCATTGAATTAGCATGCTTTAGCACTTAGCTAAGTATTGCTAGCATGTTTCTAGCATGTTTAGAAGTCAATGGCATTTTTAACATGTTGCTAGAACGGCATCAACGTGTTAAACATGACACTTCCTGTTACCAGTAGGTGGCGCTATTACTATAACTGAATATTCTCATGTAGATGTGTTCAGGCCATGACTCTTATCAAACGTGTGAAGTTTGGGGCAGATTGGACATTCCATGCCTGAGTTACAGCAAATTCCTATTTAATTGCAGTAATAGCATGCTTTAACACTTAGCTAAGTGTTTGCTAGCATGTTTTAGCATGTTTCTAGTATGTTATTAGCATGTTTAGCACTTGCTGGCACTTTTTTATATGTTATTAGGAGTCCACAACAGTGTTAAACATGTCACTTCCTGTTGCCAGCAGGTGGCGCTATGACTATAAATGAATATGAGCATGGTCATGTGTTCAGGACAGAATGCTTATCAAACGTGTGAAGTTTGGGGCAGATTGGACATTCCATGCCTGAGTTACAGCAACTTCCTGTTTCATGGCGAAACATCGAAATTTGTCAGGCCGCCGAGGACCCGCCCTTCGACGAAAACTCAAGATCTTCGCAATTTAACGCCGCAAAGGCCTTAAGATTACACTCACCAAATTTGAAGATGATCAGATTAAAACTGTAGGAGGAGTTCGTTAAAGTACGAGGCCTGAAAATGGCAAAAACTGCACAAAAATCTGAGAGGAAGTTCAAAATGGCTGACTTCCTGTTGGGTTTAGGGCTACACTCCAAGAGACTTTTTTGTAGGTATTAGGTCATTACATATATGTACCGAATTTTGTGCACGTACGTGGAACACAGCGGGAGGCGCACTCCGTTGAACTTTTATAGGTGGCGCTGTCGAGCCATTTTGCCCCACCCAATTCTGAAACCTATATCAGATGTAAATTTTCGCCAGTTCTGACGCGTGTGCAAAGTTTTGTGAGTTTTCGAGCATGTTTAGGCCCTCAAAAATGCGATTAAATGCGGAGAAGAATAATAATAATAATTAAAGCTGCAAGCAGCGATGAAAGGGCCCTCGCACCCGTGCCATCAACACTCGGTGGTTTTAGGAAGACAGAGCATGGTTGGGAAATGTACATTTAAGGAGGTATATATAGTAAGAGTATGTCAAAGTCAGTTACAAAATGTTTTGTATAATGGTGATAATAGCATGCTTCATGACTCAGCTAAGTGTTGCTAGCATGTTTAGTCTGTTTCTAGCATGCTCAGTACACAATAATTATGTGGTTAGTACTGCATTACTGTGTTAACCATGTCAGTTTCTGTTGCCAGTAGGTGGCGTTATGACTATAACTGAATATGAGCATGGATGTGTGTTCAGGACAGAACTCTTATCAAACGTGTGAAGTTTGGTGCAAATTGGACATTGCCTTCTTGAGTAACAACAAAGTCATGTTTCATTGAATTAGCATTCTTTAGCACTTAGCTAAGCATTGTTAGCATGTTTTAACATGTTTCTAGCATGTTTAGAACTCAATGGCATTTTTAACATGTTGCTAGAACGGCATCAACGTGTTAAACATGTCACTTCCTGTTGCCAGTAGGTGGCGCTATTACTAGAACTGAACATTCTCATGCAGATGTGTTCAGGCCATGACTCTTATCAAAAGTGTGAAGTTTGGGGCAGATTGGACATTCCATGCCTGAGTTACAGCAAATTCCTATTTAATTGCAATAATAGCATGCTTTAGCACTTAGCTAAGAGTTTGCTAGCATGTTTTAGCATGTTTCTAGTATGTTGTTAGCATGTTTAACACTTGCTGGCACTTTTTTATATGTTATTAGGAGTCCATAACAGTGTTAACATGTCACTTCCTGTTGCCAGCAGGTGGCGCTATGACTGTAACTGAATATAAGCATGGTCATGTGTTCAGGACAGAACGCTTATCAAAAGTGTGAAGTTTGACGCAGATTGGACATTCCATGCCTGAGTTACAGCAAATTCATATTTAATTGCAGTAATATCATTCTTTAGCACTTAGCTAAGTGTTTGCTAGTATGTTTTAACATGTCTCTACTATGTTGGTAGGATGTTTAGCACCTACTGGCATTTTTTTATATGTTATTAGGAGTCAAGAACAGTGTTAAACGTCACTTCCTGTTGCCAGCAGGTGGCGCTATGACTATAACTAAATATGAGCATGGACATGTGTTCAAGAGATAACTCTTATCAAACGTGTGAAGTTTGGGGTAGATTGTACATTGCCTTCTTGAGTAACAACAAAGTCCTGTTTCATTGAATTAGCATGCTTTAACACTTAGCTAAGTATTGCTAGCATGTTTTAATATGTTTCTAGCATGTTTAGAACTCAATGGCATTTTTAACATGTTGCTAGAACGGCATCAACGTGTTAAACATGTCACTTCCTGTTGCCAGTAGGTGGCGCTATTACTATAACTGAATTTGAGCATAGACGTGTGTTCAGGCCATGATTCTTATCAAACGTGTGAAGTTTGGGGCAGATTGGACATTCCATGCCTGAGTTTCAGCAAATTCATATTTAATTGCAGTAATAGCATGCTTTAGCACTTAGCTGAGTGTTTGCTAGCATGTTTCTAGTATGTTGCTAACCTGTTTAGCACTTGCTGGCTCTTTTTTATATATTATTAGGAGACCACAACAGTGTTAAACATGTCACTTCCTGTTGACAGCAGGTGGCGCTATTACTATAACTGAATATTCTCATGTAGATGTGTTCAGGCCATGACTCTTATCAAACGTGTGAAGTTTGGGGCAGATTGGACATTCCATGCCTGTGTTACAGCAAATTCCTATTTAATTGCAGCAATAGCATGCTTTAGCACTTAGCTAAGTGTTTGCTAGCATGTTTTAGCATGGTTCTAGTATGTTGTTAGCATGTTTAACACTTGATGGCACTTTTTTTATATGTTTTTATATGTCCACAACAGTGTTTAACATGTCACTTCCTGTTGCCAGCAGGTGGCACTATGACTGTAACTGAATATGAGCATGGTCATGTGTTCAGGACAGAACGTTTATTAAAAGTGTGAAGTTTGGTGCAGAATGGACATTGCCTTCTTGCGTAACAACAACATCCTGTTTCATTGAATTAGCATGCTTTAGCACTTAGCTAAGTATTGCTAGCATGTTTTAACATGTTTCTAGCATGTTTAGAAGTCAATGGCATTTTTAACATGTTGCTAGAATGGCATCAACGTGTTAAACATGACACTTCCTGTTACCAGTAGGTGGCGCTATTTCTATAACTGAATATTCTCATGTAGATGTGTTCAGGACAGAACGCTTATCAAAAGTGTGAAGTTTGGGGCAGATTGGACATTCCATGCCTGAGTTACAGCAAATTCCTATTTAATTGCAATAATAGCATGCTTTAGCACTTAGCTAAGAGTTTGCTAGCATGTTTTAGCATGCTTCTAGTATGTTGTTAGCATGTTTAGCACTTGCTGGCACTTTTTTATATGTTATTAGGAGTCCATAACAGTGTTAAACATGTCACTTCCTGTTGCCAGCAGGTGGCGCTATGACTATAACTGAATATGAGCATGGTCATGTGTTCAGGACAGAACTCTTATCAAACGTGTGAAGTTTGGGGCAGATTGGACATTCCATGCCTGAGTTACAGCAACTTCCTGTTTCATGGCGAAACATCAAAATTTGTCAGGCCGCCGAGGACCCGCCCTTCGACGAAAACTCAAGATCTTCGCAATTTAACGTCGCAAAGGCCTTAAGATTACACTCACCAAATTTGAAGATGATCAGATTAAAACTGTAGGAGGAGTTCGTTAAAGTACGAGGCCTAAAAATGGCAAAAACTGCACAAAAATCTGAGAGGAAGTTCAAAATGGCTGACTTCCTGTTGTGTTTAGGGCTATGCTCCAAGAGACTTTTTTGTAGGTATTAGGTCATTACATGTATGTACCGAATTTCGTGCACGTACGTGGAACGTTGCGGGAGGCGCACTCCGTTGAACTTTTATAGGTGGCGCTATCGAGCCATTTTGCCCCGTCCAATTCTGAAACCTATATCAGATGTAAATTTTCGCCAGTTCTAACGCGTGTGCAAAGTTTTGTGAGTTTTCGAGCATGTTTAGGCCCTCAAAAATGCAATTAAATGCGGAGAAGAATAATAATAATAATAATAATAATAATAATAATAATAATAAACAGAGCAATTCCAAGAGGGTCCTCACACCATCGGTGCTCGGGCCCTAATTAAAGCTGCAAGCAGCGATGAAAAGGGCCCTCGCACCCCTGCCGCCGCCACCCGGCGCCTTTAGGAAAGGCCTTAAGATTACACTCACCAAATTTGAAGCGGATCAGATCAAAACTGTAGGAGGAGTTCGTTAAAGTACAACATCAGGAAATTATGAAAAATGCCCAAAATCTAGGAGGAAGTTCAAAATAGCTCACTTCCTGTTGTGTTTAGGGCTATGCTCCAAGAGACTTTTCTGTAGGTATTGGGTCAATACATGTATGCACCAAATTTCATACCTGTACGTGAAACCAGGAGCCGGGGCAAAATGTGGGGGCAATAATTTTCCGAATTTGCCCCCCCCAATTCTGAAAACCATTTCACACGTAAATTTTCACCACTTCTGAAGCGTGTGCAAAGTTTCATGATTTTTCGAGCATGTTTTGTATTTGCCACACTTCCTGCTACCAGCAGGTGGCGCTATTGCTATAACCAAATATGAGCATGGTCATGTGTTCAGGACAGGACTCTTATCAAACATGTGAAGTTTGGGACAGATTGGAAATTGTATGCCTGAGTTACTGCAGGCTGTTTGTGGTTGCCTAGCAACATCGGAACTGCAAGCAACATTAATATTGAACTTATCTGATCATGCATATATCACCAGAAGGCCGAAATTGGGTGAACATTTGTCAGGCCGCCGAGGGCACACCCTTCGACGAAAACTCTAGATCTTCGCAATTTAACGTCACAACGGCCTTAAGATTACACTCACCAAATTTGAAGCGGATCAGATCAAATCTGTAGGAGGAGTTCGTTAAAGTACAACATCAGGAAATTACGAAAAATGCCCAAAATCTAGGAGGAAGTTCAAAATAGCTCACTTCCTGTTGTGTTTAGGGCTATGCTCGAAGAGACTTTTCTGTAGGTATTGGGTCATTACATGTATGTACCAAATTTCATACCTGTACGTGAAACCAGGAGCCGGGGCAAAATGTGGGGGCAATAATTTACCGAATTTGCCCCCCCCCAATTCTGAAAACCATATCACACGTAAATTTTCACCACTTCTGAAGCGTGTGCAAAGTTTCATGAGTTTTCGAGCATGTTTAGGCCCTCTAAAAAGCGATTCATTTTGGAGAAGAAGAAGAAGAAGAAGAATAATAATAAACGGAGCAAAAACAATAGGGTCCTCTCACCATCGGTGCTCGGGCCCTAATTAAAGCTGCAAGCAGCGATGAAAAGGGCCCTCGCACCCCTGCCGCCGCCACCCGGCGCCTTTAGGAAAGGCCTTAAGATTACACTCACCAAATTTGAAGAGGATCAGATCAAAACTGTAGGAGGAGTTCGTTAAAGTACAACATCAGGAAATTACGAAAAATGCCCAAAATCTAGGAGGAAGTTCAAAATAGCTCACTTCCTGTTGTGTTTAGGGCTATGCTCCAAGAGACTTTTTTGTAGGTATTGGGTCAATACATGTATGCACCAAATTTCATACCTGTACGTGAAACCAGGAGCCGGGGCAAAATGTGGGGGCAATAATTTACCGAATTTGCCCCCCCCCAATTCTGAAAACCATATCACACGTAAATTTTCACCACTTCTGAAGCGTGTGCAAAGTTTCATGATTTTTCGAGCATGTTTTGTATTTGCCACACTTCCTGCTACCAGCAGGTGGCGCTATTGCTATAACCAAATATGAGCATGGTCATGTGTTCAGGACAGGACTCTTATCAAACATGTGAAGTTTGGGACAGATTGGAAATTGTATGCCTGAGTTACTGCAGGCTGTCTGTGGTTGCCTAGCAACATCGGAAGTGCAAGCAACATTAATATTGAACTTATCTGATCATGCATATATCACCAGAAGGCCGAAATTGGGTGAACATTTGTCAGGCCGCCGAGGGCACACCCTTCGACGAAAACTCTAGATCTTCGCAATTTAACGTCACAACGGCCTTAAGATTACACTCACCAAATTTGAAGAGGATCAGATTAAATCTGTAGGAGGAGTTCGTTAAAGTACAACATCAGGAAATTACGAAAAATGCCCAAAATCTAGGAGGAAGTTCAAAATAGCTCACTTCCTGTTGTGTTTAGGGCTATGCTCCAAGAGACTTTTCTGTAGGTATTGGGTCATTACATGTATGTACCAAATTTCATACCTGTACGTGAAACCAGGAGCCGGGGCAAAATGTGGGGGCAATAATTTACCGAATTTGCCCCCCCCAATTCTGAAAACCATATCACACGTAAATTTTCACCACTTCTGAAGCGTGTGCAAAGTTTCATGAGTTTTCGAGTATGTTAAGGCCCTCTAAAAAGCGATTCATTTTGGAGAAGAAGAAGAAGAAGAAGAATAATAATAAACGGAGCAAAAACAATAGGGTCCTCTCACCATCGGTGCTCGGGCCCTAAATATAGCTGCGAGCTGCGATTGCGGGCCCAAGCCGGTGGCACCGCCACCCTGGTGCCTTAGTGTAGGCACCAGGGTGGCGGTACCGCTGGCTTTGGCCCTCCATCTCTGCTCGCAGCTATATATATATATATATATATATGTATTTATATATGTGTATATATATATATATATATATATATATATATATATATATATATATATATACATATATATATATATATATATATATATACATATAAACATATATATATATATATATACACATATATATATATATATATATATATATATATACATATATATATATACCGTTCAAAAGTTTGGGGTCAGGAAGATTTTTAATGTTTTTAGGAGAAGTCTCTTCTGCTCACCAAGGCTGCATTTATTTGATTAAAAATACAAACAAAAACAGTAATATTGTGAAATATTATTCCAATTTAAAACAGCTGTTTTCTATTTTAAAATATTTTACACTGTAATTAATTTATGTGATCAAAGCTGAGTTTTCAGCATCATTACTCCCGTCTTCAGTGTCACATGATCCTTCAGAAATCATTCTAATATGATGATTGATGGTCAATAAATATTAATTATTATTTTCAATGTTGAAAACAGTTGTGTACAGATTTTTTTTCAAAATGCGTTGATGAATGTAAAGTTCAAAAGAACAGCATTTATTTCAAATATATATTTTTTTAACATTATAAATGTCTGTACTGTAACTTTTGATCAGTTTAACTCATTCTTGATGAATAAAAGTATTGATTTATTTTATTTCTTTCCCCAAAATTTTAATTTAAATTATTACTGACCCCAAACTTCTGAACGGTAGTGTTTAATGTTACAAAAGCTTTAGATTTCAGATAAATGCTGTTCTTTTGAACTTTCTATTCATCAAAGACTGTACACAACTGTTTTCGACATTTAAAATAATAATGAATGTTTCTTGAGCATCAATCATCATATTAGAATAATTTCTGAAGGATCATGTGACAGTGACGACTGGAGTAATGATGCTGAAAACTCAGCTTTGATCACAGGAATAAATAACAGTTTAAAATATATTAAAATAGAAAGCAGCTGTTTTAAATTGGAATACTATTTTACAATATTACTGTTTTTGTTTGTATTTTTAATCAAATAAATGCAGCCTTGGTGAGCAGAAGAAACTTCTCTGTTATGTGCGCGCCACAGACTGCACGCACGTCCGCTTAGAGTTCCGCCTTTTGCCTTCCGTCAATATTACGTTATTAGAAAAATATTTTTTTAGAGAATCGATTTTTTGACATTTGTGAATCGATTCAGAATCGTCCACGTCCGCATCGCGATGCATCTAAGAATCAATTTTTTCTCCCACCCCTAGATTTCATACAACAGGTTAATAAACAGTTACAATTAAGTCACTTACATTTTAGATGCAATGTTGACTGTTTTTGTTCTGTTTCAGCAGCGAAAATAGTTAAACAAAGATCACGGCAGAACCATCACGCATCACGTGTTTTCTCATAACTGAACGATTCAGCATTTTTAACGAATCGGTTGACTCAAAGATTGAATGATCAATCCATAAACATCTGTCTTAATCATGATCGACTCATTCGAACGAATCGTTTGAACGAATGAATCAATGACTCGCTTATTAAGAAGATGGATGCCTGGAGACACCTAATGGCGGTTTAGTGTTGTTTAAAAGCATCATTCTTTCCCACATGTGTGTGATTTGTGTGTGCAACATTATCATTATTTTTCTTTCACTATTATATTAGCGATTTAAAAGCACCCACTCGTGTCACACGTCGATTAACCGGTGGGAAAATATCCTCAGACACATACCTAATAAATGTATATTTAAATACAATATTGGCCTACCTGGTAAAAAGTTTTATATACTATTTTGATGTCCTTTTGGACACAAGAGGGCAGTATAGCCCTATGTTTGCTTTTTTGTTGAACCAAATAGCACTAAATAGCCTGTTTTTAACTTTTTCATTCTTCTTGAATTGCAAAAACAGAATAAAATGGGTTTAGTTGTGATATTTGCATACTTTTATATAGAAATAAATGGTATATAATTACATTTTTAGAAGATTTTTACTTTAATCCCTCGCCATAGCAAAACCGTTTGAGATATTTATTATCCATTCACAATTTAGCATATTTAATGTAGTTTCATCATGTTGAAAAAGTTTGGTACGAATAAAATAAATAGTTTAAGAGGAGTGCTGATTTTGCAAAAAAATTCACATTCAGACCAAAATATCTGATTTCCTGATGGCCAGAGCTATTGAATGTAAATTAGAAAGTTGTCCGGCTTGATGAGAACAATATACAAACTATTTTTTCTTTA